>NW_026533198.1:1775000-1782500 GCF_028296485.1 Oppia nitens
ATATAATGTTATTTATAAGTTTTACTTTATATATATATATTTAGCATCAAATAAGATTTGCCGTATCAGTAAAAAATTAGTACACACACACACACACACACACACACACACACACACACACACACACACACACACACTTAATTGGCAACCATTACACACACATACAGTTTGGCAAACATATATATATATATATATATATATACTGTATATACTTACATAAAAAAGAGAAAATACCTTATTTTACAAGTAATACATAAATAAATATATACTCTATTATAAACTAAATGCATATTTACACTATATATATATATATATATATATATACAGTATATATAATTTATAACATAAAGATAGAGTATACAAACACTGTAAAGTATATAAATAAAAATTTGTGGTTTTATGAAACATACAAATACTACTACTTATACGATATATCTAACTTTATAAAAAAAATGTTATATATAATATTGTACTGTATATAAACTGTATATAAACTGTATATAAACTGTATATAAACTGTATATGACAAACATATGCACACACAAACATGTAGTAGTATTAGTTGAAAACTAAATATTTTTTACTTATATATATATATATATTTAATGTTTATTTTATGATTGCTAGCATTCGTGAGATTTGAAATAAATCACAAAATCATATAACTTTTGGATGAATAGAGACAGACATAGCATTTTATATATACTGTATATAAACTGTATTTATAAATATAACTGAATTCTCAATGCCAGCAAATATTTCATATATATATAAAAACATTGTATTATTTGTTAAGCTTGTACTGCAAAACATAGATATAGTAGAATTTATAGTATATATATATATAGACTATATATTATATATATTGTTATGTTTTGTTACATTGACTTTTTATTGTTTGTTTGGGTTTTTTCTTTTTACTATTACTGTTAGTATTGGATAAAAATTATATTATAATTACTACTACTATATATAAATTTATATATAATGATATAAACACACAAAATGTATGGACATATCCAGTGAGTGGTCCTAAAAGTTTATAGAGTAAGTCTATGTTGTTGTTGTTGTTGTTGTGCTTGAATTGCATGTTAACAACGGGTGGAGTCCATAGAGAGAGAGAGAGAGAGAGAGAGAGAGAGAGAGAGAGAGAGAGAGAGAGAGAGAATGGGGACATATTTTCTCATAATTATTACCCAATTATAATATTATATAAATAAAACATTAATCATATACTAAAAACTAATCATTGAAATTAAATTATATATTAAATAAGTCATAACTATGCATGAAGTCCTTTAAATAGATACTATGTATGATATTATTATCTGATATATTAATATATATGTATATAATTTGAATAAAAAAAATTTTATCTATTGAATTTTTTCTATCAATTTTTTCTATATATTTTATTGCTTTATATTTAATGTAGATATTACAGTAATACAGTTTTCATAATAATAATAATAATATGTAATATACAGCATAATATATGAATTTAATTTTCGTGTTTTTAATATATAAAAATATTTTTTTCTGATATTATTAATAGGATTCTGTAAATATTTTCTCCTAAAATTAAATCATATATAATAATAATAAATATAAGGTATAGTACTATACAATTGCATGGATATATGGATCGATTATGTGGTGATTAAGGGACCGACTGATTAAATAAATAATATATATATGATTATTACAATATATAAATTATATACAATATATATATATATATATACAGTATATATATTAGTTTATATATGAGATATAAACTGAACATTAAAAATATTATATCAAATAAACATAAATGACTTTTATTAGACATTTCAATAATGAGTGTCTGGGATAACAATAGAAGAGAGAGAGAGAGAGAGAGAGAGAGAGAGAGAGAGAGAGAGAGAGAGTCTAATGTATAAAAATTTCATATATTTATATAATAATAATACATATATTTAAAGTAATACATTTTAATTTTAAGGTAGACATTTAAGCATCATTTTTAGCAAATTCATTTACTGAATGTATATAAATTTATATAAATTATATATATATATATATATAAACTACTTTATTTATTAATAAATTGTAACAAAAAATTATATGATATATATTATGAGTAATAATAAATTGAAAATTAAATTAACAAGTTTTTTTAAAAAAGTAATGTTTCTCTTAATATATTTATTAGCAAATAAATTTAAAATAAAATATTTAGCAAAATGTTTTGTAATTTTATTTATAAAAATAATTTCTACAGATATTACAATTAGTAAATATTACAATATTTTCTCACTATATATACACGGTATATAATAATTGTTAAGTGAATTTGTTATTTTTTTTTATATATATAGCTATTTGTTTCAATACTTTTTTTTTATTATTTCCCAATTTCAAATTGATATGTACTGCATATGTAGTAGACATGTGTACTTTATTTAACTAAATAAAAAAAAATTTAGCATGCTAATTTATCATGATGATGCACACTAAATAAATAATTGAGTGTAAACAAATTGAGTCTATATAATAAACTAGTATAATTATCAGTTGTTTATATACAGTATATATATATATACAGTATATATATATACAGTATATATATATACAGTATATATATATACAGTATATATATATATATATCATCTGGTAAACTACCATAAACCTAGTTATTGGTTTGAAACTTTTTTTTTGTGGGGGCTTTTACTATAGATAGTCTATAGAGTGCCCAAATTTATATTTATTTTTCTAATTGATGCAATTATATATCGATTTTTTTTAGAAAAAATAAATATAATTATCATAAATTTAAACAATATATATATACTGTATATTTTTGTGTTTGTTTGTCAAATATAATTTACATTACTATGAACATTATCATTTTTTTTATATCCTGTTGAAAAAAATACAACAATTATTATGTTAACTATATTGAAATAATCTGTATATCTATTATTTATTTATCTCTGAATATAATATAGATATATATTTTCAACGAATTTGGTCACTATATATATATACTGTATATTATATATACAGTATATATGTTATGAGAATCGGCTAATATATGAACAACATTTAAATTGATCCATAAAAAGGAAATAAGCTTTAATTTGAAACATTTAGCAAACATTTTATTGACAATATATATATATATATATATATATATATATATATATATATATATATATATATATATAAGGGATATATTATAAGTCCTTCATTTTTATGATTGTCTCATTCATATAATTATGTTTATACTGTATATCAATGCATATAATATAGTCATATGTATGCATACAACGTAATCGGACACTAAAATCAAAATTGCTTTTCACTTTTATTTATTATTAGATACATGTATACTATCATAAATATATATATGTATAATATATTATACATAAAAAAATCTATGTTACTTATTATTATTATTTATTTTGTTTTGTTTTTTTTTTGTTTGTTTAATTGCTTACTTTTTTAGAGACATAAAGCCAACAAGCTTTTAGATTATAAGTACTTTTATTTTGTATAATTTTAACAATTTTTAAATACTCTCTCTCTCTCTCTCTCTCTCTCTCACTCACTCACTCACTCACTCACTCACTCAGTTTTATTACAGTGATTTTTAACAAATTGATGCATTGAATTAAATTATCTAATCAGTATAATATAACTTTATATATATATACAGTATATTATCTACAATCATTGAATTTATTTATAAAGAAAAATTAATATATAATATAAAAAATATTCAAATATTTGCTAACAAAAAACTTACAGTATAAGTATATGAGATATTAGGATAAAGTCAGATAAACGTTATCAATATATATATATAAATTGAATAAAAAGATAGTTTTATTTTTGTAAAATAAATTTTACGGACAATAAATTTCAAAGTGTATAGTATTTTACAAAATTTGTCGGACAGGAAAAACGATTACCACTACTAATGTGTTATTATATAATAGTTATAACACAGCATAGAGAGAGAGAGAGAGAGAGAGAGAGAGAGAGAGAGAGAGAGAGAGAGAGAGAGAGATAAATCAGTCAACAAATTATAATGATTTCAATGGTTTAGATTAACAACAATGAGTGTATGTGTGTGTGTGTGTGTGTATGTATGTATTGTATGTGTGTGTGTATTGTATGTATGTGTGTATGTGTGTATGTGTGTGAGTGTGAGAATTATATTGTCGATAATATCGTAGAAAAATGTTTAATATATATATATATATATATATAATAAAATAAATCATAAGTATTATTATGAAGAATTTGAGATAAAATATTAATAGTTGTCTGATATTCATATTATTAGTCGTTTTTTTTGTCAAATATATTATTTAAAAAATAAAAACAAACAACAATTTGGGTGTTTTTCGTCTAAATGTTTGCCCAATTTTATTGTGTGACCACAACATGTATATTGTCTATGCAAATGACATTATTAACAGTATGTTTGTTAACAATTGTCATTTATAATAATAATAATAATAAATATAAAACATAAATCATTTATACATTTATTTGACATAAGTCTAGTGTCTATATGAGTGATATACAGTATATATATATTTGTTTTTTTTGGTTCAATAACAACAATGATTTTTTTACGTTATTATTCATTCACTCATATATTTATGATAATAGTTGAATGTTTTTTGTTGTTGTTTTGTTGGTTGTATTAATTCATCACAAAAAATGTCATTTATTTTTACATTTAAAATAAAGGTGTTTAAAGATATACTGTACTATATTTTCCTGTTTTATATCATTAATAGTATATATTTTTTTGTAGTTTTTTCCTAAAGAAATTTTAAATACGATTTAAATTTTATTAATATATAATCTAATTATTTTTTTAAAAAAAAAATATCAAAATTATAAAATAGCCAATTATTATGAGTTAATATTTATTCTATAAAATTTATATATAAAATAATTGTGATTATATTAATATTAATATTATAATATACTGTATTAATGGCTAACTGATAAGCTAACTGTATTTAATATATTACTAAAAACTTATTTTTATTTGTTTAGTTTTATTTTAGTTTTGTTTTTCTACAAAATAATAATAAGTTTTTTTATACTATCTTAAAGCTAAACCTAATAATCTTAAATGCATTTTTTTGTATTTTTATATATAAGATATACTATGTATATGAAAATTATTAAACTTATAAACAGTAGTGTAAAGTATATTATTTATTAAAAAAAATAATACTAAAATAAATGAAGTATCAAACCCTAAGTATACATATATTCAACAACAAAATAAAATGAAAAATTTGTTTTATATATATATCTTGAAGACAAAAAAAAATATTTTTTAGTTAATTTTGAATATTATATTTTGGTTTTATTAAATTTTTTGGATTTTTAATATATTGTAAAATATATTATACATTATTAGTATAATAAATTTAATAGTAAAAAACTAAGTCAAATGTAAAAATATATATATATAAAAAATATTCTTTAATTTTATTTGTTTTATTTATTGATTCATTTATTTTATGTTTTATTTTTTTAAATATTATATATAGTGTGTGTGTATATATATTTAAAGTATAAAATTATAATGTATTGCTTTGTGTTTATTTTGTCAAAACATATTATAGTTTATTTTTATAAAAAGAAATATAATTTACTATAGATATCTAAAGATTATATTACGGCTATAATAAAATTACTTTATCAATATTTTTTATTTATTAAATGCTGTATATACACAGTATAACATGTATATTGCAACATGTGTTTAAAAATATGCAATTTGTGATATAGTTATCAATATATACTGTACTATATATAATATATATATACTGTATATTTTTATTATAGATATATTATTTTTTTTGAAAATGTTAAAAGAAATAAAATGAATAAAATCTAATATTTAAAATGTTTTTCAATAGCTAATATGTAAACTTTTAAAAAATAGTTTTTTATTTAATAAATATATTCAATATATACAGTATATATATATATACAAAGTTTTAAGCATTTGTAATGTAATTTAATAAGAAACATAATTTTTATTTTTAATATAAATGCTATATACTGTAAATTTCAGGTATAATTTTAAATTATGGAAAGTACTGTAACGACAACTCATTTATTGCATTAAAAAATACTTTCACTACTATATATATATATACCGGTATTTATATACTGTATATACATATGAAAGCCTTATATGTTAACTTATTTAATATATATATACGGATATATTTTAACTGTATATTATTTAAGTAGAAAATGTTCACAAATAGTCACTATATTATATTATATATATATATATAAAACATTTCTAAATTCCTCAGAGAATCAGTTTTAATTCACTTAAATTGAGTGCTTTTTTTCAATGATATACCATATCTTTGCAACAAAACAACAACAACAACAACAATGTGGTCTATGTTGTTGGCAATACAGTGTATACCGTATATACTGTACATATGTACTGTCTATGCAATGTGTAATACTGTATATACTATTTATATATATATATCCAGTATATTGTACCCTACTGTACATAACATATATACGGTACAGTAGTATAATATATATATAAATTTTTATAGTGTAATGTGTGGTGGGATGTAGTTTCAACAAAAAACAGATGTCTTATTTATGCATTAAGTACTTACTTGCTCTCTCTCTCTCTCTCTCTCTCTCTCTCTCTCTCTCTCTCTCTCTCTCTCTCTCTCTCTCTCTCTCACTCACTCACTCACTCACCCACTCTCACTATCGCTCGCTAATTCAATATTGTTTTTTTTTGCTTTCATAGCTCACATACTGTATAAAAGTGATAAACTGTCTGTTATTTTATTATTATTTATACAAATATAGAGAGTATACTATATTTATATAGAAATATAATTGTAAATTATTTTGATATTTACACAAAATATATGTTTTTTTTTATAATTGAATTTATTTTAAGTTGCAATTCTATGGGATTTGGCTGCCGATAAATTAAGTTTAAAAAATAATATTATTATATTTATATACAGTATATATATATATATGGGTGGCATATAAACAAATTAATCAAATATTTCATATATATAGTATTAATAGCATTTAAGTAAAAATACTGTATAGTATCTGATATACTATTTTATATATTAAGATGCCTATCGTGTAAGTGTTGTCTATTGTTTATAATAGCTGTAAATAACACTGTAATTATCTATAATGCAAATTATTTAATCATTTTTTTGTGTGTGTTATAACAAGTTTATCTTAATTATATTATATAATATATCAATTATGTGTGTTATTTAAATTATTAATTATATGCTATATTTAATATATAATTAATAAAAACAAATATATTATATATACAATACATCAAAAATAAAACAAATTATGAATTTGATATATATATATATATATTATATTTTGTTTTAATTTTATATTTAGTATTATAGTAGATAAATATGAAAATATTTTTATATTATAAAAATTTAA
>NW_026533198.1:1787500-1843867 GCF_028296485.1 Oppia nitens
ATTATTTGCTCTTTTGATTTTGATTTTTAAAAAAACCATTGTTTGTTGGCATTACATGTTTAACCAGTGTTTGTATGTTTATATATATATATATATATATATATATATTTTATTTCACCGAAAATGTATTGTAATTTAAGATATTTCTGATAAATTGTTTAGTTTGTGTGCATGTTTGCTATTTGTAGTTTAAAACCACACATAAAAAAACTATACATTTTTTTACAAAAACAAATGCATCTTTTCTTTAAACACATTAAAAATAAATATTTTCCATAAGTCTTTTACATACAAAAAAAATTATTTTTGGATAAAATGAAAATGTATGCGTTTTTTGTTGTGTATGGTGTAATAATAATAATAATAATAATAATATTATTATTATTATTATACACATTGTTTTTTTATATACACATACAGTATAAAGTTATATATAGTAATAATTTGTATGCATTTTATTTGTCATTGTAAAATGTTTATACCATTTATATTATTTATACATATTATACTTTATATATACAGTTATGTTGTACTCTATATGTAATGTTTATGTAATTTAATAGTTACTTAAAAATTTTTGAATACTATTATATTTATTTTTGTTTTGTTTTGTTTGAGTTTTTTATTATTGTCTTTATAAATATAGTAATTTCTAGGTATTGTTACAAAAACTACAATTTTAGAGTAATATCAAACAATACATAAACAGTAATGCATTTATGAGATAATTTTAACAAATAATATAATAATTTATAAGATTTTATAAATTACTTTATATAAAAAATAAAAATAAAATTAACACTTGTGTTGCAGTGGTTTTTAAATTTAAATAATAATTATTATAAATATTATTATAAATATTATATTAAATTATTATTATTTCTAACATAATTATTATTATTCATAATATTATTATAATATTTTATTATTGTTATAAACAATAATAAAAACTAATACTAATATTTTATTGCGTTTTTTGTGAAATTAATACAGTATTATAAAAACATTTTATTATATTATTGAAAATAAAATTTATTAATTCATAGTTTTTTGTCGAGATATTAATTTTATTAGACATTTTCATATGTATTTTATTTGATTTGTTATTAAACTTATATTAGTTTAGACAGTTTTTTATATATTTAATTTTTCATTACATAAATCTATATATATTATACATATTTTTATATTATAGAAATATTATTCTTATAACTTAATATAAAAAAATTAAATTATTATTATTTTTTTAATAAAATGTCAAATATATTATATAGTTTTGTTATATATATATTGTAATTTGAAATATTTGAAAATTTTGTTTTTTAGTTTAAATATATTCTAGATTTTTAAATTTACAGAATTTTATTAATCCAATATATTTTTTTGTGCATATTATTTAAAAAATTTATACATTAATGTACAAAAAATTATATAATATTTAATTGTTTCAAATTATAATACAAATTATTTATTGATAAATTTTTTAAAAATTATATTTGTTTTTATCAAATATTTGCTAACATTTTTTTACAAACAACATATAATTTTTAGTTATGACTTTTCTGAACAAACTAAAAAAAGATTTTTTATTTTTATTTATTTTAATAGAAATTTATTATATGTCTGATAAAAAAAAACAATATTATTAATAATAATATTTCTGATAAATAATAATTTGAAGTCAGTAAAAAAGTACACAAAAAAACATACACCTATTATTGTGATACTAAACATTAAATATAACTTGAATTTTCTAACAAATATTTAGTATTTTCAATATTATTAAATATATTATGCAATTTAAGCAAATTATTGCATACAATTGTAATATAATTCCCAATAAATATAATGGACATCTACTTAAGTCATGACAGTTAGCAGTACTAAAAACATCAAAATTATTATTTTGTTGTCAAAATATATTTTTATTTTGTTTGTTTTTATTAATATTTAGTCTATTATTGCTTAAAGTTGTAAATATTACTATATATAAATAAATAATATAAATATATATATAATTTAAGAGACAGTTTTATGAGAAAGATCTAAAAGCAATTGGAAAATAATATTCAATAATGTCTTTGAAATATTATTGAAACAAACAAAAAAAAAGAAAAGTTATTCAAAATTTAGAGAAATTATTATATCTTAAAATTTGATGAAAACTTTGATGTTTATTAGTTTATTATATAGAAAAATGATATTTTTATTATATAGTTACCGGTTTATGAGGAATTTTATTTTAATATTAATTTAATATATTATTAAATAACTGCTTTTAAGACATTATTAAAAGTTTATTTGTTTTTACTAGTTTTTTTTATAAAATCACTTTAATTAATTTATATATAATCACAGTTTTAATATATATATTTATAAATAATTTATTTTATGCAAAAATAGTAAATTATTTATATTTTGTATTATAAATAAAATATTTTAACATTAAGATTATTTATTATATCAATATTTTATCTGCTGAAAGATATTCATTAAAAATGCATTATTGAATCGCAATATAATCTATTAGTTGTCAATTGAAAAATATAGTCGACTCGTATATATATCAGTATATACTGTATATAGACTTATAAATAGCTAATAGGACTCGTAAATTACCTAAAATAAATTGCCCTTGTAAACTTTATATATTATTATAAACTATAGTAAATAATATTATAGTAATTGTGGTATACTAAAAAATATAAAATAAATTTTTAGATAGATAATAATAATAATAATATTACATTATATAGATTTGTAATAATAATTATTATTATTTTTCAATTTCTCTCTCTCTCTCTCTCTCTCTCTCACTCATTCACTCACTCATCACTCACTCACTCACTCACTCACTCACTCACTCACTCACTCACTCACTCACTCACTCACTCACTCACTCACTCACTCACTCACTCACTTACTCACTCACTCACTCACTCACTCACTCACTCACTCACTCACTCACTCTCTCTCTCTCTCTCTCTCTCTCTCTCTCTCTCTCTCTCTCTTTCTTTCTTTCTCTYTCTCTCTYTTCTTTCAAATATTTTCTATTACTATATATATATATATAGTATTTTGTATTTTATTAATAATATATTTCACTCTTAGATATGTCGACTATATATTCATTTCCTGTATTCAATAGATCTTCTATTTTTTTTGTTTGTTGCCTCAAATATCTATCAAATACTATAGTATACTAAACAGTTATAAACTTTTAGCGATCCATAACTTACAATAACTTACAATAACTTAAAGCACTGATAGCTTACACACACACACTTGAGAACATCCCTTCATTTATTTTTTTATTTAAAAAGTTTTTTTTATTTATATATTTATTTGCTGTTAAGTTATATATAGTTTTGTGTGTGTGTGTGGTTTGGTGTGTGTRTATGTGTGTGTGTGTCTATGTATAGCATAATAATATATGGCTTAAATACTTTACTTTCTATAATATATAGTATTATTACTACAGAATATTATAATAGTTTTTTTGTTATAATCTCGATATTTAACAATTTTGACTATTGTTTTATTATTATTATTATTAATAAAAAAATATTTAGTAAAATATATTTTAGAACAAAAGAAATATTCTTTTAAATAATTATTTTTAAAATTTAAATTTTCAATAAAATATATTTTAATAATATTTTTTTATTTAAAAATAAATATTTGGTAATAAATAAATTCTATATAATTTCATACAGTTTTAAATCAATAAAAAAACACTTGATTGTCAACTAAATAATTTTTTTTCAACAAAAAAATTAAATTAAATAAAGCAAGTAATTCACTTTCAATTTTATTAGGAAATAAATTAAATTATTATTTATTTTTGTTTAGCTATTATTATATCGGATACAAGAGAATTGAAAGTAATATTTCCACTTATGATAACCCATTATACAGAAAAACATAAATAAATTATAATAAAAAAACAATAAATTAAAATCTTAAATCGCTTTTCAAAAAAAACTCTTAAATCGTGTGAATAGATATATACAATAATAGGGACAAAACTAACTTAAAAAAGATATATTTAAATGTAAATATATTAAAAATTATTAAGAGGCGATAATTATATAAATTTATTGATTAATTTTATTATTAATAGCTTAACATTTGATTGACAAATTAAAAAAGAAATGAATTTATAACTATTTTTATTTACTTATTAAAAATATAATTAAGCATATATAATTATAATTTTTTAGTTTTTAAAAAATTTATCAATCAGGAGAGTAAAACTTTTAATTACAAAAAAACCTATCTTAAAATTATAAGCATTTAAAAAAATATATTTAAGATAATATATATATATATATAACTCTAAAGTTAGATTTGTCCTATTATTGTAATTATATATAATATTTTTTATTATTTTACTTCAAATATACAAAAAACTCTTTAAATTTCAAATAAAAAGGAAATCTTTTTAATGCAGAAATACTATCAATAAATACTAAATTTTCAAAAACATAACAACTATTATATAAAATTTAATTTTAATGATAATTTAATTTTGTCGATTGCTATTACTGATGGCAAATGAAATATACGATAGTATATATATATATATAATTTAAAACAACAAATTAATTAAACTAATAAGTTATTGATTGAAAACAATATTGAATTTAATTATAATAATTATTTAAATTTTAAATAAATATATAAATTTATATCTAAAAATATATTATCAAATTTATATACATATATATTGTAAATTTATATATATATATATATATATATATATATATTAAATATACAAAAATTGTTTGAATATAAATATGCAATAATAAAGGCACTGATGATTGCATTGGCAATATTGAAGACTGCATTTAACATCATTTGTTGCACTCTTTCTATTGATATATAAAAGTTTTACTGATTTTTATCATATATGATATTATCAAATACAACAAAAAAAATCTTATTTATTATATACACTGTATTATACAGTATTATATTAAACTATAACTTATATAACATGACATAACAACACACACACACACTAAACAACACTACAATTTATTGTCGACCTTTATCTCTCTCTCTCTCTCTCTCTCTCTCTCTCTCTCTCTCTCTCTTAAAAAATATATCTATTTAATACAAAAATGATAGAGAATTTATTTTTTAAATAAAAATAATAATTGAATTTTCCAGTAAAATATTGTCGTAGATATATATATAAATACAATAAAATATAATACAATGCAAAATACAATATATAATAAAAAATACAATACAATAAACTAAAGTAAAATTATAATAATAATATTATTATTATGCAAGTTGTTGTTCACTCAATCATTATAATCAATCGATGCTTTATATACTCAAATTGAGCCAATTTTCAACATTTTTGTTATTTATTTTTGTTTTTTCGCTTAACCTTTATTTCAATGTGTATTTCAAAACTTGTAGCTAATATTAATGCATTTTGTAAACAACTATAAAATAGTTTAGTTTATATATATATATATATATATATATATATATATATATATATATATATATATTAATAAACTATAATTATATAAATATTAAACGTTTGTGTGATTATTAGTTATACAGTATATTAGTTTTTAATAATAATATATAATTTAAATTTATTTAATGATTATGAAAAATATGTTTTATTTCACAAATAACATAGGATTTATTATTATTATTATTATTACTATTAAAATTGATTTTCTCTTAAAAATAAACTAAAGTACAGTACTATGTATATKATATATATTTATAAATGTATATCAAAAAATCAAGTTATGTAATAATGTACAGTATATTATAACTAACAAAAAAAACGTGTACATCAATTTGATGATGTAAACAGTTTTTTTAAAAAAAACTGCACATCAATATTATTAACTCAAAATATAAGCATTGATTTTATTATAAAAATTTTTGGATAAAAATTGACCATTTTATATATATATACACTTTATATATAAATATAAGGTATATTAAATATTATATAAGTTATATATGTTTATAGATGTRTGAGCTRTTTATGTATGTATGTATGTATGTATGTATGTATGTATGTATGTGTGTGTGTGTGTGTGTGTGTACGTATGTGTGTGTATATGTATTAAATGTATGTATGTATGTGTGTGTGTGTGTGTGTGTGTGTGTGTGTGTGTGTGTGTGTGTGTGTGTGTGTGTGTGTGTGTGTCTGTTTAAAAAGATATCCATGAAATTTATGTAGATTTTTAAAATAATGTTATAAATATATTTASAACTAGAAYATAATATATATAAAAATAATTTTATAATGACATAAATATAAAAACAAATATACATATTATAGTATATATATAGTGTGTGTATATATATATATATATATATATATATATATAACTGTAATAAAGAAAAATCATTTTTATTAATATAAATATTTAAACATAACTTTAAAAATCGATTTTTTTGTTGGTTGTTATTGGATATAATAATTTTTGCCCAATAAATCAATTTTATCTCAAATGCAATTTTTGTATTTAAAATAACTGTTGTATTAATTGGTAATAAAATAATATTAAAAGTGAGAAATAACTTTCAAATATATATATATATATATAGATTACAATACTATATGTGAGAAATATGTGCAAATGTGTGTAAATAATGATCGGATCAAAAAGTTTGATAATATATTTCAAATGGCACTCAATATTAAAGACACAATTTATTATATTAGTAGAGTTTCTCTCTCTCTCTCTCTCTCTCTCTCTCTCTCTCTCTCTCTCTCTCTCTCTCTCTCTCTCTCTCTCTCTCTCTCTCTCTCTCTCTCTCTAATAATGTTGTGATGCAAGACATACCATATATACTGTATATGACTGGAAAAGAGAGCTCACATATGTCCCCAACTGTTCCCACACATACAGTACTACCAGTGCTGCGATAGAGTGCACACACAAAGTTGAAGGTAACATACACTATGCATGTATGTGTGTGTGTGTGTGTGTGTGTGTGTGTGTGTGTGTGTGTGTGTGTGTGTGTGTGTGTGCAGTGTATATACAGAGAGAGAGAGAGAGAGAGAGAGAGAGAGAGAGAGAGAGAGTGAGGAACTGTAGGCAAACCTAACTGATGGTAATTGTGCTGACAGTGTATATATATATACTCTGTGTGTGTGTGTGTGTATATATATGACTGTTGCTAAGGCCTCGTAAATGTTGTCTGTTTATCGTCTATTGGTTGTATTAGACTCTACMGACACACCAATAGTAGACCACTATATATATGTTCAACATTTTCGCACTTTTTTTTCTCCATCAAAATCCTATGGCCTATGCAATGGAAATACACTCTCCGTTTCCAACAGTCTCTCTCTCTCTCTCTCTCTCTCTTCCAGTTCAGTGTTGGCAGAGACAAAATATTTGTATAATACAAATCGTATTATACAGTATAATACATGACCAATTTGGCTAACAAAAACAAATTAGCGCCACCTATTGCTAAAAGCATTAATATAGACAAATTAAATCATGTTTTATAATAAATATAGGCTTAATATTATTATTATTTATTTTAAATTATTTGATTTTTATAACTTATTAACAACGATTGTAATGATAATACTAATAATAATAATAATAATGCATTTTATAGCAATTATATTTTTACTAAATATTTTAAAGTAATTTTTTTAAACATAATATATATTAGTTTAGTAAAATTTGTATAATACATTGTATTTTATTGTATTATACAAAATCAAAATTCAAAACCTTGTTATTTTCCAACCCTGCTCCCAGTGCTCTAACATATACAATATATTTACTCTCTCTCTCTCTCTCTCTCTCTATATATATATATATATATATATATATATATATATATATATATATATATATATATATATATATATATAGATATTGTTATATATATTATATATATATTGTAAGAGTCAGACCAAACATATATTCATTCAAATATAACGTATTGTTTAATAGTCTGTCGCACAGCCGTCTGGAGGAGAAAGAGATCCAAAAAAATAAAATAAAAAAATTTAAGTGAATATAACACCACTTAACATGAAAATCAATTTTTTTTTAAATGATAACAGTTTTCAAATCCATCTAAATATTAAATAAAAACATTTATTTCCATCAATTAGATATATAYAATTTTTTTTATTATTAAATACATCTATTTAAACATATAATTTTATTATCAAATTATAATACAGTATCTATACAACCGTATATTATACTGTATATTCTTGTATTATAATAATATATTGTATTTTCAATTTAATGCACACTAAAAAAACTATAAAAAAAACATTAGAAATATAAAGTATACTGAAATATACTGTACTAATCACTATTCATATGAAACAATTTTATTATATTTATTATATATATGTTATTCTGTATATTAATTTACAATTTTAATTCAATTTAAACAAATATATATTATATATGTACACATTATTTAACAGTTCACAATAATTTTTTTTTAATAAATATAATAAAATATATATTAATACTGTATATTAGTCTTATATGTGTATTGAAAAATTTTATGTCAAATTGTTTATAATTTATAGATAGAAACAAATTTTTGAATTTTAATAAAATATGACATTATTGTTATTGCAATATATTTATACATTTTTTTTAAAAAAATATTGTGTAATACAATATATAATATTTCAAATGCAATGTTTAAGATTATGCGTTGCAAATACAAACAAACAAAAATGTTAATAATTTACACCAAATTTTTGTTTTATTATTAATTTCAAAACAAAATTCAGCGCAAAATTAAATGCAAATCACTCGAGAAATTGTTGTTGTTTTTGACACATTGTATTGAGAGACTTGAGTATACATTATATATATTATACATATAGTAATATAGATTTATAATAATATGTAAATATGTATACATTGTATATTCAGATAACTTTAAAAATTATATATATATATATATATTTGATAATTAGTTTTTATAGCTTTTTATACAAATATTTATTTACCACTTGACAAATAACCAAATCATAAATACAATTAGCATTTTTCAAAAATAAAAAAGTTTTTTATTAAACACTTAAATGTTAATATTATTTTATTAAAAAAATAAATGTATATGTAATACATATAATGTATGCTAAATGTTTGCAAAATATATTTATTATAATTTTTTTTAAAAATAGATTTTAGTTTTATTTACATAATTTTCAAATTGTTTTATATATATATATATATAAGCAAAGAAACTTTGAATTCAACAATTCAACAAAAAAATAGTGTTTTAAAATTTGTTAAAATGAATTCAATCATAAAATTTTATTTTCATTATAGTCTAATGTCCGTAAATAACAAATAATTATTAATCAATTGTTAACTATTGTACTGTAAATATTTGTTTTGAATGCCATTCCTAAAATCATGTACTGTATAATAAAATGCGATTAGGGGGTAGATTTATTTATAGGGGGATAAAATTGTCAATATATATATATATATATATATATATATATATATATATATATATAACGAAACATAATGAAACAATTGCTATTGTAATTTTTTATTTTTATTTAATAAGTTTTATATAATTACAAGTTTATATAGAGTATATATTATATATTGGCCTAATTTGATAGAAAATTTTGGAGTAAATGTCTATTTTATTAGACTGATTACTGTTTATTGGTTATCCATATATATATATATATATATTTGTTATATATATTTGCAATTGTCATGTATATATATGACAATTGCAAACCACTAATAAATTTGTAAATTTACTAACATTTAGTTATACTGTATATATACGGTATATTATATATAAATTATATAAAATAAGACATTGTATTGTAATCTTAAAATATAAAGATATTATGAATATATATTATATACTRTATATAGTGAACAAATGATTTGCATACTTATGTGAAATATTATAGTTTAGTAGTGTATGTAATAAAAAGTCAATAGTAATGCAAGTGAATTGACAATTAGGTTCAAACGAGATGCTGCTGATGATCATCATCCAAGTGATGGCAACTATGGCTCAGTTATATATATATCTACACAAACCTGACATTCAATATATTTAGCCAATGGTTAGGAGGCATACAATGTAGTATAGAGTAGAGAGATATAAATGTTATTTATAAAAATAATCTCATATATAGTGTATACGGCAGTCAAACATTAACTACAATTCCCAGACCTCTAATCGATTACTTATACTTTTCTCTCCTTTTCATGAGATTATATGTCAAACACAATATAATATATATATATATATATATATATATAGGAGACGTTGTTAAGCGCAAGGAACGGGAGGAATGGGTTCAAAAACATAACACTGTCGTCGGACACAAATTGAAAATAGCTATTAAAGTGATAATATTAACACTTTTTTTATTTCTATTATTATTATTATTTAATGGTTTCTATAACTTTTGAGATTTTTATTTTTATTTTTTTCCAACTATTTTAACTACGATTCTCTAATTATTGTATAATAATTTAAAATAATAATAATAATATTATTATTATTATTATTAACTAATTAATATAAAATATGTGTTAGAATTTATAATTAGAGTTTGAAATAATTTTTCAATTAACACACATATTATATTACGATAAAAACTACTTTTATATATTATTAATTTTAGATGTAAACACAATAAAAGCCAGAAATAACAATAATTATTAAATAAAATGTTTTATATAATAGTTAACTTTAAATTTTTATTTATACAAAAAAATTAAATAAAATATTTACTAATTTACTACATTATTCAAACTTAATTGAATGTTTTTTTGTTATATTTAAAAAGTAATTAGTAATTTTTAAGTTTTGAAATTTGCAATTAATAATATCTAGTAAATTATTATAAATAAAATTCACATAAATAAATTTATTTTAGAATTTTTTCCGAAAGTTTCTTTAATTTTTAGAAATTTGCCCACTTTTTTGTTAACTCTATTTAAAATTCAATTATAATATATTTTCTATACAAATTTAATTAATTAATTATTATTGTTTATATTTAAAAAATGTAATTATTTTAATTATTCACTTATTATTTAATAAATTATAATAATTAAATAAATTTCAATCTTAGTTAGCAATTATTTTATTTAAGTGTATTAAATATATTTGAATGACTACACAGAATATTCTGATTATATATATATGATATATATATATATAAAACGATTTGTTTAAATAAAAAAAAACTAAAAAATATAACGTTGAATATATGAAACGCCTTACAAATATTTCAATTTATCTATATATAATATCAATGAACAATATAATATAAAATAACAATATATGATTTATTTTTTTTTGATCAGCATTTTAGTGTTTTCAGGCCATCCCATAGCATCCCATAGTTTAAAATAACTTTCATCTCTATCTATATCGTTAACAACAATATAACTTATATGTCTTATATTTCTTCAAACTGTCTATCATTTAATAATAGAGTCGATGCTTATGAAAGCATTTTTCTTTGCAAAATAATAATAGAAATTGAGTTAAAAGAAAATAACTTATATATATATAGAGAGAGAGAGACCCTATCATTGAGTTTTAGATAAGGGCTTATATTATATAAATGTCAAATTATAAGCAAATTTAGTTTTAAAAAACTGATTTTTATTTCGTTCATCTAATATATATTCATTCATATTGTTTCCCTTTAAAGCCATTGGCAATCGTTATTCAATAGAGTAAAAAGCCATCACTAATCATATGCATCAACGCTTTCATTCAGTTTTTTTAAAAATAAAAAAATAAAAAGATATTTTCAAAAATAAAAATCTTAGCAAAAATAATACTAAATTTTAATATATTCACACACAAGTCCTTTTTCAGATAAATTATAAACATTATTATTATTATTTGTTATATATATATATAGTTTATTATTTACAGTATTAATAATAAAAATCTATAAAATTAATTTGCATATTAATAATAGTTTTGTATTTATTATATTATTTTCTAAACATAAACTCTTAGTTTTAAAATCAATAAATAATATATTTAAGATTTTTTTTGTCTTTGTTTGCATTTCTATGGATTTTTGTCTAATAATTTTTAATAATAATATTATATTATAATATTTATGCAAATAAACTTTATAAATATAATATTTAAAATTTGACCAAATTATTTTTTAAATCAATAAATTAAAATTATATATAAGTTTTATAAGTTATAAGTTATATATATAATATTTATAAGTTATAAGCACAACGGTTAGARTATRTATAAAAATGTAAATAATTTTCTAAATATTAAACAATATTTGGAAAATAATTTAAAAAAATTATATTTTAAATTTAATTTTTAAAATTTCTTACATTGCAATAAAAATATATCTAATTGAATACTATGTTATTTTTTATGTTAACTTACTTTAATTAAATACAATAAACTAGTATTTATATTATTATTATCTGTAATTATATGCAAATATTTACAATAAAAATATTGATTTATTTAGTTTTTTTTCCTAAAAAAATTTATTCTATTGTGATTTCAATTGCTATTATATATGTAGACGATTATCATAATAAATGTTACTGTAATTTTAATTTTAATAATTGTCATTATATTATTGTAAGGATTCAAAATATAGAAAATAGTTTCTTTTAAAAATATATATATTATATAAAATATTTAGTAATAGCAAAGTTGTGGAAAAATTATTTTTGTTATGTAAACAATATGAATCACACATATTGTGTGCACTGCACCGGGTTGTTGAGCACCGGGTGAGTACACCTGCTCTGGTCTATTATTATTGTATGCATAATCTTATCTCATCACATGGTTGTCAATCATAGAGACCAACAAAAAATAAWATAAATGCCATAAATATCAACCAAAATAGAAATTTTTTGTTAAGGCTTTAATTGAAGTTCAGCCCAAAAATCATATCATACGATATGTGAGACACACACACACACACACACACACACACACACACACACACACACACACACACACACACACACACACACACACACACACACACACACACACACACTCATACATACATACATACATACATATACATACATACACACACATATACACATATATACACACACATATATACACACATACATACATACACACATACATAAAGAAACGCCTAATACTATTATTATTGTTTAATAATAAACTACTTATATATTTCAGAGATTTTAATAAAATATTTACTATAATTTTTATATAAATATTAACTATATAATTGTATATATATAATATTATATTTATATGTATATACTAATATATACAAATACAAAGCTCTACTAAATACATAAAAATTATACAATTTACAATACAAATAAGCTATTTTTATATTTCATAATACAGGAAAATATCTATATAAAAAATGTTATAATAGAGTTACACAATAGAATACACAATAAAGTTTAATTTTAATTTAGAAACAAAAGTATTTTGAAAGTAATTTTTATTAGTTGTTTTTATTTTTATTTTATACAAACAATAAAAAAGATTTTATTATTATTAAATTTTTTTCATTCAAATATTTGATGCGCCAATAGTTGTGGAAACAAATTTAAAATTTTATTTTATTTTTCTAAAAAATAAACAATATTTGCTGATGTTATGCGACCATATGTTTTATTGCAAATATTAGACACATTTTTTTCCATGGCTTATGTTTGATTTGTACTGTTAGTTAAAAATATTGGTTTCATTGGTTTCGTTGATATTTAAATATTTATATATATATATATATATATATATATATTTAGTCTCGTTTTTCACGCTTTTCCTGCCATCGAATAATTATTTTAGTTTTTACTACTATTATACTGTAGTCGTGTTTTATGTTATATATATATATATATTTATCTCTTGTGCACACTATTTAAGACTCGGATAACACATTGTTTTCAGGGGAGGGATGGATGAAAGTAAGGGATACGAGAGTGAGTGAGTGAGTGAGTGAGAGTGAGAGAGATAGAGAGGGAGAGATAGAGAGGGAGAGACTGAGAGAGAGAGGGAGAGAGAGACWAAGAGAGAGAGAGAGAGAGAGAGAGAGAGAAATGGTTGACAAATCTGAAATAATATCCAAATATTAAGTATGAGGTCTTTGAAGAAAAGTCCTACACATTTCATATTATATATATATATAAGACTACCAGAAAAAAACAGAAAACAAAACAATAATCAAACAGACAAACAAACAGAAAAAAAGAGATCAATCATCAGTAGCATCGATGGGCACAGTTGTTATGGTTGGTATTGGCCTTTATTATTATAATCCAGTTAAGTATCATTAGACGCTATTAACTATTATATAAAAAATAACTAACGTATAAATCATTGCATTTATTTTTACTCCGCACACAAATTTGACCAGGTTTACTAGTTTACATACTGGATTATTAAGCCTATATAAACATACATATATTATAAAAAGCATAAAATATATTTATTAATAATAAAAATTTGATTTGAAATGTCCAGTATTTTTCATTAAAAAAACATTTTATAATATAAAAATGTTTTTTTTAAATAAATAAATGCGATTTGCATTATGCATTTTTAATATATATATATATATATATATATATATATATACAAATGAGAGAATAAATAAATTTATATAAATTTTATAACTATAATCTAAATTTTATTAATAATTGTACCATTTATTTGTAATATTGTGTGTTCAAAATTTAAATAGACATAAAATAATTAAAAAAATAAAACATTTTATTTGTGATTACTTGTAATAATAATAATAATAAATGTGAAATATAAGTGGTTATTAATTTTTACAATCATATTAATTCAATTGCCATTTAAAGGTTGATATAAGCAATTTTCCTAACACTATCTCCAGGGGTTTGCAATTGAAATAGTATTGTTGTTGTTGTTATGTTCATACATGAGTTGTTGCCTCTAATCATTGATGATGTCTATTGGCGTTATCATCAATGATCAACACTACTTCTCTCTCTCTCTCTCTCTCTCTCTCTCTCTCTCTCTCTCTCTCTCTCTCTCTCTCTCCACTCTCTCGTCATAAATATTTTATCTAATTTTTTTTGTCACATAAAAAATACATTAAATATTCTGTATTTTTATTAAACAATATAACAAAAATGTTTTTTCGCATACATATTTCTCTCTCTCAATAAATATTAGTCGGCAGATAAATATTGACACATTATGTTGAAAAACATACAGTATTTATCAATATATATATATATATAAAATATATTATTTCTATTAATATACAGTATATAGACATCAAATGATTTTTCTTATGCCTTTAGTTGTTATGGTGTGTCACTAAATTATATAACTTATAATAATAATAATTACATAATAATATAATGCAATATATTTTTGTCTGTATGTGTTTGTGCGTACAAACGGTATGAGCGTATAGTTGTGTGAATTCCGGTATGAAATTGTATGGCATCTACAGTACTGTTGTATATTAATAGTGTTAAGTTGTCAGTATGTTGTTTGGCTGCAAATAATGTCCAAATATAAGCATTTTATATATATATATATTATTTTTAGCTTATATTTTGACCAAATATTATGCTATAATGAATATGTTTATCCAATGTTTATATTATGATTGCATTTTCATTCATCTTATATATATATAAACATATAAAGAAACACAAATTATCGTATAACTATTATTGCCATAAAAACAAACAAATATATAAATAAAAATGCAATTCATTAATTATTTTTAATAATTTCTAACACTTTACAATCAATTAAAAAGATATGTTTTATACAATAACATAATTTCTAATAATTTTTTAAATTAGTCAAATAGAAAATATTTAATAAAAGTTAAGATAAACAGATAATTTAAATTTTAAATGACTATATAGTTTATTTTTTGTTGTAAATATATTTAAAATTGTTTAATAAGACTATTTGTTAATTTATTTTAAAAATTTCAGATAATATTATAGTAATATAAAAATAAAAATTATTTTTTAAGTATTTTTTTAAATGTTAAGAAATGTTTGCTGTTTTAATAATTTTTAAATCTAAACATCACTTATTATCATAATATTACTTTTTTATAAACTAAAAATAGTTTCAATAATAATAATATACAATAACTAAATTTATCAATAGATCTGGTTTTATTGGTCTTAAAAGTATTATATTCAATTTATAATTAAAATTTATAAATAATTTTTAAACTAAATATTCTAAATTAAATTATATATAAAGTATTATAAAGATTAGATATAGAATTTTACATAAAATGCACAAAAAATTTTACATTAAATAACTTTATATAATCTTAAATATTAATTCAAAAAGATTTTTAAAAAATTACTATAAAATACAGCATAAAATATACATAAAAATTATATTATAATAGATCCAAAATTAAAGTTTATTATTGTTATGATAAGATATCTTTTTTTATAATAGTTTAGTTTACTAAATCTCATTTTATTATTGATTGTCATTTTAGTTATATTATAAAATTACAATATTATCTTTGTTTTATATTGTAATATATTGTAAGTAAATTTTGTAAATTAAATCCAAATTTTAAAACAATAGATTTTATTAGTTTTGGTGTGTCATTAAAATATTATAGTCTATGATAAAATATTAACTACAAACAAAATTTAAAAATCTCTTTAAATGCTTTAGTTAATTATAATTTTATTTTTATTTATAAACAAATTTATTTTATTGTGTTAATTACAGTAAAAATTGCAATTTAAAAAAACAATTCAAATAGTTATAATTGCCAATTTGCATTATTAATTGCTATACTTTATACTTATAATAATAATAATAATAATAAATATTTGCATTTTTTTATTGATTGTTATAATTTAATAAAACAAGTACAATAATTGTAATTATTACAAAGTAATGTTAATGAAAATAAATCTATGTTATTATTGTTATATTTTTTTATGTCTACTTAAAAGATTAAATTCATTAAAATAAATAATAATTAATTTTCTTTTAAACAATTATTTATATGATCAATAATTAAATATATAAATAAATAAATTAATTGATACATATATTTAGTTATATTAAATATATTAACTATAAAAGCATATTTATAGTTAGTAAATATATATTAAGTATATTTAGTGTAATTTTTATAATATTTTCAAATTGATTATTTTGTTTAGATTATTACTGGTAGAAATTGTCATAATTAAATACTTAAACACTTACTTAATTTTAAGTTATTTTAAAAAAATTTTATAACAACTATACTATGATAATGAAAACTTTTAATTAAAAAAATCATAATCAAAGTCTATAAGTTGAAAATACATGATAATTATTAATTGTTTATAAATATTATTATTATTAAAAAAATAATTGCTTGTTTAAGCTTTGAATAGATTTTTAATTCAAATTTTACTAACATAATGCAAATAACGTTTAATGTATCAAATGTACTCTGTTTTATATTAAAAAAATAGTAATAATAACAATATATTATTTAACATAAAAAAATTTGCTTAAAATCTCAGTCACAATTTTTAAAAATAATTTACATCAATATTTAATGATTTATTGTTTAGATTTTAGCATAATATTTGTAGAATACATTTTGAAACTTTAAGCTAAAAAATATATATTATTTACATTAAAATTTATATATAACATTGTAATTCTGCACACTTATATTTAAAAAAATAATTGTTATTTTTATAATTTATTTCTACTATTAGATTTAGTTTAGATTAGATTTCTACTATTAGACTGAAAAAAAATTAATTATTTTAAAATATTATTTATTAATATATTGTTATAATTGATATATATATATATATATATATATATATATATATATATATTAGTATATTGGTTAATACTGTATTTACATATAATATACGGTACAGTATATGTTATTTTAATATTAATACTGTACAACATATACGCCTGTAAATGACACTTTAGTTCATTGCATTTTAAGTTTGTGTAAAATCATTGAATTAAATAGTGAATAGTTTTAAACAATACAATGACTTGACTTACAATATATAGACAATGCATACGAATTGCTTTATTATGTTAAGGAAATAAACACTTTTAATGTTAAATATCTAATATTTATTAATTATTACATCATATTTATAATAATATTATATTTAAAAAAATAATAATTATTATAAGCTAGATATTAAATGATAGTATACATGTATTTTAATAACAAAATATTTATAATTAGATAAAATTAAATATTGTTTAATTTTAATTCAAATAATTATAAAAAATATAATATTTATTAGTTAATAGTTAATAATTACTATTAAAACTTGTATAATTATTTAAAAAATAGTTTTATTAAACAGAAAAAAATATTAGAGTTACTAAAATACAAATCACTGAAAAATAGAGATAAAGAAAGAAAGAAAGAGAGAGAGAGAGAGAGAGAGAGAGAGAGAGAGAGAGAGAGAGAGAGAGAGAGAGAGAGAGAGATAGAGAGAGAAATTGTAACTAATAAATGGTGTGATAATAGTAATTGAATAATAAAAACTGTGTCTAATATTATAGTTTGGTTTTGTTAATACAATTAAATCTATGTTCTAAACTTAAAATCAAAATGTTTTCATAATATAATTAACAGCTTCAGTGAGCAAATCATTTATGACACTATGTTTTGCTATATATCTATATATATATGTTTAGTGACTAATCTGTTAATTAATTTTAACACAAAGTTTGCTATTTTTCCTATAATATAACAAATGTTATTGTATTGTGTTTTGTAAATTACTTTTATTATTTTTAGTAATACTAACTTAGTATAATGTTAACCAATTTTTTTTGTTTGCAAATAAATCTAGATTCATATATTGTATGATATAAATAATTATATATAAATATTTAAATACAAAACAAAACAAATATTTAGCTAAACATTTAGCACATGTTTAGAGCGATATAATCCGCAATAAACACATATAACTTGAATAAAAATCTATGAATTTTAAAAATTAGTTTTAATTTTAGTGAACACATGAATACAATTTCCTGTCGGGTTTGACACATACTATCTGATATGTGCAGTAACTAGTGTTGGCAAAAAAAAGATTTTTAAAAAATAATAGGGATATTTCTAGAAAGTTTCTATAAGAAATTTCTGTCTATGTTTTTAACCATCTTAATTTTTCAATTTTTTTTATAATTATAATAGTAAATGCAAACAACAAGTAAATATCGTTAGTATTAGTGTTATAATTAATATTCATAATAACAAATAATTCATTCAATTAAATAAATTAAAAATCTTAAGTTTATTAATTAATTATGAATAAAAGTTTTAAAGCAAACTATAATTATAGTATAATAGATAATTATATTAATTATATACACTATATATAGGTTTCCCATTTGTATAGTACTGTAGTGTTATTATACAGTAAATTACAATAGGCTATTGATATGGAGATGCAATAGTATAATATTAAAGTCAAATTTCTGTGGGAAATTTATTAGAAATTTCTATTTTTGCCCATCTCTAGTAGTAACACATTAATCCCATCACTGATATATAAATTAATGATTATTATATCCAACTCTTGTTTTACATTAGCTTTGTATTGAATTTCAACAAAAACATTGTTAACATTTTGCAATATAAATAATATATATATATATATATATATAATAATAATAATATTTACTTACAAAAGACTTATCTTATTTGAATAGTTTCTTATATTTTTACAAAAATT
This sequence comes from Oppia nitens, assembly GCF_028296485.1. Classification (NCBI taxonomy): domain Eukaryota; kingdom Metazoa; phylum Arthropoda; class Arachnida; order Sarcoptiformes; family Oppiidae; genus Oppia; species Oppia nitens. Next base: position 1,807,255 of record NW_026533198.1, read on the forward strand.
ATAATTAATAAGTTATAAAAATAAATTTATATACATTAATTTTAAAAATGTTATATTAAAACTTATTAAAAAAACTTATACTTAAAATTATTATTAATTAAAATACAAATTAGCAATTTATATTAATTTATTTTAAATAATTAATTATTACCATAAAACTATAATACAAAATTAAAATCATAATTTTTACTATTGTTTGCATTTTTGCATTTTGATTATAAAATGATTTTTACAGAAAATACATTAATATAATTGATGATAAAAATATGGTACAATTGATTTGTGAATAAAATTTTTGGGGAAAAATGTTAAGCATTACACCAACATTTCATTTAGATAATGTATATTATGATAACTCAATTGAAAACAAAACAAAAAAAACATTGACTAACACCACATTTATCAATGTCCATAAATCGTTGTCTAACTCTCTCTCTCTCTCTCTCTCTCTCTCTCTCTCTCTCTCTCTCTCTCTCTCTCTCTCTATGTTTAGCTAATATTTGCTTTAAAAATTGATTGTTATTATAATATTATTAATATGAATGAGTGTTTTGACTTAATCTTGTATATAGTCAGTGAAAGTACTGTATGTATATTATATTGTACTTTATATTAAATTAATGAACTGACCTAAACATATGGTTGGGTTTTATTTTAAATAATTGTTAATTTAATTGAAAATAACTTTGTTTTTGATGAAAATTAAATTTATGTTAATTAATCGACTCTTTTTCATATAATATTGTTTCTTATACTTATTGTATTGAATTTCTAGTAGAGAATAAAATTATTATTATTATTATTTTTAGATAATTATTTTTATTCAAAACCACACATTTCTTAAACGTTGCTTTCATTGAATTGTTATTTCAATTGATTGTGTTATCAATGCATTAGAGACGACAAGAAAAGTTGAATTTAGTCTACAATGAGTATTGAATAAAAAAAAGTTTTTATCATAAGTAGACACGCGATGTCCGGTCGAGTCAACCAACCGACCAATAAATAAGAAAAATATAAATTCAATGTAAACCCAACTAAACTATAAGTTATACACAACTTATACACTAAAAGCATAAACAAATGCATGACATCTCATGAAGAAATGCTTTCTATATGAAAATATATATATATTACTCACTATATATTGTAGAATTGAAAGATAGAGAGARAGAGAGAGAGAGAGAGAGAGAGAGAGAGAGAGAGAGAGAAAGAGAGAGAGAGAGAGAGAGAGAGACGACTTGTAATTGAATTGTGAGATCGCATATAGAAATAAAAGCCATCGTCTATGAAGACATTCAGAGAGTAATACATAAAAGAGTGCATTTGTGTGTATGTATGTGTGTGAGTGTGTCTGTATGTGTGTGAGTGTGTATGTATGTGTGTAAGTGTGTATGTATGTACTGTATGTGTGTTTTGGATAGAGATGTCTGGTGTATGACTACGTGAATACATAAAAAACAATTGTGCCCTAACTTCATCTCTCTCTCTCTCTCTCTCTCTCTCTCTCTCTCTCTCTCTGATGTATTGCATGTCTGAACACTTGATGTCAACGAAAATGTTTTGCTATAATTTCATACAATTTTCTAGTTGTTATGTATGTGTCATCTCTTATCTCACAACTTAATAAAGACATTGCATTGAAAAACACAAACTAATGTCGAGACGAAATCAATTTGAAAATAAATTGTTAAAATAATGTTTGTTTTATATATAAATTAGTATTAGTATTATTATTATTACTTTAATACATTGCATTACAGTGTAAATTTATTTTGTACATTACATTAGTTTGTACTTAATATGCATTATATACAGTTTATAACAGTTGATAATATTAATATTATTACATTACTATATATAAATATAATAGGAAGCTATAAATTAATTATAAACAATGTTAGGTTTTGCTAATTAAGCCAAAAACTAACAAAAATATAAAGAAATTATCATAAAATTATATTTATTATGATATATATGTCAAAACAAATGTTTATTAACTTTGTCTCTCTATATATAATTTATATTAGAAGTAATATTAATGAAATAACAAAGCAATTTGAAAATTGGTTTACAAATAGACAACTATAATGATTATTGTTTGGTTCGGTTAGGCTATTAGTTTGTGGTTTTGATTATGTGTTAAAATATATCTCTCTCTCTCTCTCTAAAAATATTGATATCATTCTCTCTCTCTCTTTTTTATTTTTTCTTAAATAAACAAATTTGATATCAAATAATAGAGTAATAAATCACAATTAAATTGATATACTAGATGGTCAAAACAATGGTTTAAATAACAAAATATATCAAGGTAAAGTTATAGGTGTTAATAATTTAGGTACAAAAATTATTTTCGTGTTTTTAAAACGCGCGTGATTTCAGACACATTGTTGGGACCAATTGATTCCAATGCATTGTTATTAATTTGAATACACGTAAATAAACAGTAAATGCAGTGATTATCATAAAAATGGTTAAAATACAAGAATTTTCAGATGCAATTCGCCAACAAATGTATGATATGAGAGTCAGCACCGGAAAGTCATACGCAAAAATAGCGGAACTGTTTACAACAACTGATAATACTGTCCGATCAATTGTAAAGAAAGTCGAAAAGTACGGGACAGTTAGAAATCTCGCAAGAAGTGGTCGAAAAAGATGTACCAGTGCTAAACAGGACAGGATATTGAGTCGAATTGTGGCAAAAAATAAGAAGTTGACCACCGATGAGATTAAGGAAGAGTTGGCCGCCAGAAACATTTTGTGTCACAGAAACACTATTAGACACCGGATTCAAGAAATGGGTTATTACAGTGGTATTGCGCGAAGACGTCCAATGATAAGCCTAACAAATCAGAGAAAACGATTAGACTTTGCACGAAAGTACATCCGGATGCCTATGTCATACTGGAGGAAGGTCTTGTGGTCAGATGAGTCAAAATTTGAGATTATTAGTACTAAACGTCGCCAACGAGTGTTTAAAAAGAGAGGCGAAAGCATTAATCCTGATAATATATGTCCAACTGTGAAGCACTCGAAATCAGTTATGGTATGGGGGTGTATGACAGGCCAGGGAGTTGGCCATTTGGTCGAAATTCCATCAACTATGGACCGCTACATTTACGTTAACAATATTTTGACCCCACATTTGCTTCAGAGTGCCAGAGATCTACAAATAAGCGATGATTTTTTATTTCAAGCGGACAACGACCCAAAGCACACATCAAAATTGGCAAAGAAATGGTTGTCTGACAATCAAATTGAGACACTTGAGTGGCCGCCACAGAGCCCTGACCTCAATATTATTGAACATCTATGGGATGAATTGGACAGACGTGTGCCAAAGAGCGAAAGAAAAAGTTTTTCTGCGTTTAAAGAGTCGTTATTTAATGTCTGGAAAAATATACCTGAAGAAGTCACAGAAAAGCTGATCCAAAGTGTTCCAAGAAGATTGCAGGCTGTGATTGATGCCAACGGAGGCAATACTCGATATTAATATTGTTTTTACTAAATTAATAGCTTTATTTTGTTAATAATATTTAAAGTTTTGATTTCACGAAAATACTTTTTGTACATAACTTTTTTTACCATTTCTTACTTCTTATGCTTTTTTATAGATAATATGATAATTAATGCAATTTTATTTATTGACTTATAAACTTTGAAAAGTGTTCTTTCATTTGATATCAAATTTGTTTATTTAAGTTAAAAAATAAAAAAGTTATTAAAGTTCAAAGTTAATGATATCAATATTTTTGCGATACGAAATTAAATTATGTTTGTAGTGTATATATTTTAGATTTAAATTAAATATAATTTTGCTTTTTTATCATTTGAATTTAAATAATAAATCTATTATTTATTTTTTTAGATAATTTTATATAAATATTTAATTGTAATAATAATGTTTTTAAACGTTTGTTTAAGTGATCGATCGTCAAAACTCTTATTTGTAATTAAAATCTAATCCATAATAACCGACTAAATTATTGATATATAATTTTATAAGAAAAATAATAATTAATATATATTTTTAAAAAATAATAATTAATATTTATTTTTTAAAAATAATTTTTACTATATTAGTTTATGTGAATTTAAGAAATTATTAAATTAAAATTAAAATTATTAATATATTAGCAATAATAATGCGATCTTTTGTACTTTATTTTTAATTATCTCTATTAATGACTAATAGATTCATTATATAAAATAAACAAACAAAAAGAGAAATTCAAATTAATATTCAAATAGCATATTATTATATAATAAATAAATGACAGATAAAACATATAAAAATGATTTATTCACTGTTATATTTATATTATTAAAATATATTTATTCAATACAACTAATACATTAAACTAAAAATATTGTATTTGTAGATTGCAATTAAACATTTTTTTTGTTATTAAAATTGTAATTCAATAGACAATTTATTAAGCTATTGTAACATTATTTGTTTTACTTTATTAATATTAAATAGATTATTTGTTAAATAATATGACTAAACATATAATTTATAAATACATTTTAAAGATTATGTTAGATTATGTTATTATATTATATATATATATATATATATATATATTGGTATATAATGATATTTTTAATTAATAGATATTTATTTTACGACAATTTCAATTTATAAAAATAAAATAGATTTATATAACAAATGTGAGTCCAATTGACAGCAATATTGACAGCTTGTGCTAAATCCTTGTGTTTGTAGTGTTTTGTGATTTATAGTATATTTTCTTTTATTTATCTCAATCACAAATTTATATAAGTTTCGAGCATTGAAAACAAAAATATTGCTTATATATATATATATATATATGATATATTAATTATGTATGCAATACCACACCTAAATCAAACTATTTGACAGATTATTTAATGCTAAGATAATATAATACTATATTTTATATATATGTATTTTGTTGATATGAATAAATGAATTTAACTTAATTAAAAAATTTCTATTTAAATTTTTGCATAAAATATTTAGTATTTTTTATATTTAAAAAATACTATACAATAAGTTGCTTTAAATAATAATTTTGAACATTAAATGTATTGCTAATCTAAATTTAAAAATATATATAAATATCAAATTATCCTTAAATTTGTAATTACTTTTCTATTAATATAAATCAATAACATTTAACTACAAAAAATATCAGTTTTTTTGACAATAAATTATAAGAAACAATTCAAAATATAAACCTATGTTAACAATTAGTAACATAAATTTCATATATAAAACTGTATATAAATATAGTTTTTTAAAGTTGTATTTTGTTTGAACACTGTTTTTCAAATAACGATTTAAGTAAATAATGTGAAAATGTGTTTAAAAAAATGTTGTGTATTTATGTCGTAATAAGTAAGAGTTTGGTCTCCATAGGCCAGGTATTATATTAGATGACAGTCCATCAATCAATTGTCATATATGTGTTGTTATGTTTTGGCGGCACTGATGGTCGCAAAAATGGGTTTTTATTGATCTTATCTTATGCTCCGTCGGATACTAACTCTCAAAAACTTTTAAGAGTCATATATTATATACAATAGAATATGATATATATTATACACAGTTTAATAGTATCTCTACACTCAAAACATGTTTCAAATATATAACATTATATAATATATAATGTATATAATGTATAATATACTATATATATATGTACAAAAAATATTACAGTAATATAGCTATAACTATATATACATAGAATATAATAAACTGATTGTAATCTAATGAACATACTAACCAAGTTTTGACATTTATTATAAAACATAAAGTTATTTTATTTGAAAATATACAATATTTTCTAATAATAATGTAATGCACTCAACATTTATTTAGTATTTGTTAAAACGCAAATTTATAACATTTATATTAATAGAATTAATGTAATAATGTTATGTTTGTTATATRTATATATTCAGTATAACTTATATTTGTATAATTGACTTTTAGAAATATTTGTATAAAATTTCACAATAGCTTAAACAATAAAAATAACAGTCAAGTAATTTGGTTTAAATTAAAAAAATATATATTTATAAAATTTACCATGATTATTTTTTAAAAATAATTTAATATATTTATGTTCAGTATATTTTTGTATAGAGATTATAAACTTGAATTCTAACTGTAGTAATAACTAAAATTAATTTTTATTATAAACTACTACAATAAGTATACATTACTATAAATTATATAAAATACTTTAAGTAAAATTAAACTATTTATTATATAACATAAAAGTTTCAGTTTTTCAATTATTGCTATATTTATTATAACATTTACGACATTAAGAAATAAAAAAAATTATTTTTTAAATTTAAGTTTTATTTGTATAAATATATATTAGTTATTAATGTTTATTACACACATAATTATTTATAAAAATGCATATCATGTAGAGTATATATATATATTTGCAGTGTTTTATATGCTATTGTTATGGTTATTGTAATTTTTTTATCTAATGATTATTATTATAAGTAAGTTGAATTAATTAAATTTATTATTATTATTATTAYWTWTATATATATTTAATATAATATATGTGTGTATATAATAATATAGTATATTTCTAAAAAAGGATTTAATGTAAATTAAATAATAATATGCACTTAAAACTATAAAATAAATACTTTAATTTTCTGTATATATATATATTATAAATACCGTAAATATACAGTACATTACAATTATTGCTTGTTTTCATTGTTACATTTTTATAAATCAAAATCTTTTTATATTATATGTATCTGTAATTTATATAATAAAAATTATTTTCAAACAACAATTTTTATACAGTATTATTTAAAAATTTTATTACTACTAAAAAACTAATGTTAATGTAATATTATAATAGATTTAAGTTAGACTTAAAATATAAATTTGCAATTTTAAATATAATTTTAAATTTAAGTAAATTTTCGATAACAAAATATATAAAGTGTTTCTATTATAATAGTTATTAAAAACCATTCATAACTTTAATTATATTCAAATTATAGAAACTATATATTATTTTCTGTGAATTTTAAAAAATTTATATAAACTATTATTTTACTTTATTTTATTTATTTTTAAGATTTCTATTAATTTAGATAATGTCTTAAACTCTAATTCATATATTTATAGATAAAAAAAATACAGTAAATATACTGTGTAATAAATAAAATAAAAAACAAATTGTTATAATATAAAATATAAATTTAATAATAAAAATTTAATATTTGCCAATAAATATTTATATTTCAAAAACAAGATTTATATTTACCAAATGTTATAAACTATAAAATAATGATGTACTTAAAACACATAACAAGTTATATATATTATATTTTCATAAATATATAGCAAATAAAGTCACAAAAATATTATATATAGTACTGTATATATATTTTTTAAAAAGTTTAAGATTTGTGTGTTTACTGAGTTTTTATGGTTCATATGTTTCAAATACATTAACAATATTAATATATAAATAATTTTTTTTGACTAAACTTGACAACTATATGCCTTTTATATAGAGATACAATTGCTTTTTAAAATATTTAGCCGTAAACAGTAAATGAGTTTCTAAATAATAAAAACTACTGTTTTTGTTGATATTATTTTTAGTGGAGAAAGTGTGTGTGTGTTATGTGTGTGTGTGTGTGTGTATGAGAGAGAGAGTGTGTGTGTGAGAGAGAGAGAGAGAGAGAGAGAGAGAGARATCCAAACATTTTCTTAAGTTATTAAATATAACATATTTTTTATACAACGAAAATATTTTTTTATAAAATAAATTTATATATTTTATTACTATATATTATCTTAAGTAATATTCAGACAACAAAAATAATATAAAATTATTTAGTTTAGTTATAGTAAAAAACCAAACTAAATAATGCATTACGGTAATAATATTTTATGTTATGTTCAAAATACTTTATATAAATTGTAGAAAACATTATCAAAAAAAACAAAAGTTTTCAAAAATTTCTAAAATAGTTTATTTCTTGATAGTAATTATTACTTTTGTAAACAACATAATTAATAAAAATGTTTTATTTGTAATACAATAATTGATATAAAAAATTAGATAATTACCGCTATCTACTATATATTTTCAGTGATATCATCTTTTTTTATTTATAATTAAATTTAAATTTTTTAAAAATAATAAAATTTATTTAATATAACTAAAAATAAATGATTCATTTATTTATTTATTTTTAATCAGTAAAATTATGGATAAACTTATAGATTAGTAGATATTATAATTACCTGACCTATCATATTATATAACAAATTCAAACAAATAATATCACTTTTATAGTAACAAACATAAAAATTATAGTTGAAATTAAAAAAAATTAAAAAATAAACAATTTATACAAAATAAAACACATCCTCATCTATTTTTATAGTTATTTACAATATATATAATATAAGCGTATTCAGAAACAAAATATATTTAATTAAAATTTATAACATAATAATGTGTTAATATAAGATAAAATAGGTTATTATTATTATATAACAATGAAAACAATTTTTGTTATCAAAACTTAATTAGTATTATATAGAAATCATATATTGATATTTGTATTTTACAGTAAAAACTGTATTTACAATACGATAGCTTACTGTATGTACAATAGATATATTCTGTAGTGTATATAGTGATGAATAGAGGATGAGATGTATTTATATATGGGATATGTTTGTTGAAAAAGCAATGTTTTGCATTCAAAACATTAATAACAGTTATGTTTGGATAATACCAACAAAAACAACAACAAAAATTGAAGAGTTAGATGTAAGTAGTGGTATGTTATAATAGTAAGCAATGTTAACAACATTTGTGTCTAAATATTGGATCAAATGATACATAAATTGAGTCCGAAAAACAAATCCTTTGAGAATTATTACATCTGATATAATAGTCTTTTGCAAATGTATTGAGAGTTTCAACACTATTGCTGTCGTTAATTAAGATACACTTTATTTCATTATATTTCAAAGACTAATATCATTTATTGATTAACTATAATAATAATAACAAAAATTAATAAATATTATTAACTACTAATTACAATAATATTTCTTTATTGTAATTTTTAAAAATGATTAATTAATAATTGTTTGTTTTTTTGAATTACATAACTGTATGTCTAAATATGTGTTACCAAACAAAATTTGTATCAGATATTGTTTGTGTATAAATAATCAACAATTGAAAAATTTGTTCAAGTTAATAATTATAATTAATAATTAATAAACATTTACTACATTAACATAATAATTTAAATTGATAATTTATATTCAAACAATTATTATTAATTATTATTAAACCAATAATCATTTTGTAAAATAAATATTTAATTTAAAAATTCGGTTATAAAATTTTATATTAATATATTTAACTAAATTTGTTTATTATATTCAATACTAAATTTAAAAAATTAAATATTAAATTATTAATACGTGAATTATAAAAATATGAGTAATTTTATTTGTTAAATATTTACATTTTATATTATTTGATTCTCAAATTAAAAAAAAAATCAAATAATTAAAATATTATGTGTTATGAATCATATAATGTATTAACAAAAATAATTAAATAACTATTGTTAATTATATTTCAATAAGTGGTATTAAATAATATTTTACATTAAAAATTTAAATTTAGATTAAGTGTTTGTAAAATCAAATCTCTCTCTCTCTCTCTCTCTCTCTCTCTCTCTCTCTCTCTCTCTCTCTCTCTCTCTCTCTCTCTCTCTCTCTCTCTCTCTCTCTCTCTCTATTCTTTTGTTAAAGCAATTGAAAATATGATTATATAATAGAGTATATTAAAAAATTATTGTCAKTGATATTTATCTTCACTTAAATACATAAATATATATATATATATATATATATATAGAGAGAGAGAGAGAGAGAGAGAGAGAGAGAGTAATTGTTATTATCCCTATTGTTATACCGTATATTTAAAATCTAGAATAATAGACATGTTTTAACAAAAATTTAATATAAAATTGCGAAATCATTGTAAATCTCATTGAGAGCTGTTTATTGTTATTTAAAATAATTATTTAGATTTATTAGATTTATAAATTATATTATGTATTATAAGTTTATTTATATTTTGTCCTCTTTTTTTATTTATGACTATACTATAAATTAGTAGTCATCACTGATTTATTTATTAGTACTTCAACCGATAATTTTCAGACAAAAACTTTTGACAATAAATATTTATAATTTGAATTAATGTTAAATTTTATTATTAATCAATGCATTAATTTAATTTTTATTACTAATAAAAAGTTCATTAAAATAATATATATATATACAGTATATTTACTAATTCAATAGCATTTTTGTTTTGTTAGCAACAAAGCTATATCTAAAAAACATAAATATAGCATTAATATAAAATAAATGATTGGAATAAAAAAATTGATCCAGGTTCAATATTAATGATTGTTGGTGTGTTTATACGGTTTATAMACATCAAACATATTATTGATATCTGTTTTGTTTTCACTTTCAATCATAAAATAACAATTATATATATTTTTTTCGTGGATTACATTAATGAATATCCCAAACAATTCATTCATCAATTGTTATAATCATTAGAAAGAGACCACAAATTCATTAATTTCTCACTTAATTCATACTCTACTAAACAAATCCATTATTAAAAAGCAAATCACGATTTTTTTGGTGCACTTAAATTTAAATTAATTATTTACTGATCAATGATTTGCAATGAAAGCACCATATTATAAATACTCTATAAATATATATATATATATATATATATATATATATATATATATAGTTATATATACTGGATATATATATATTATATTTATATAGTATAGTAAATTATATAAATAAAGTATATGAATGTTATTTTGCAAATTGAAATTGTTTTCATATTTTTATATTATATATGTATAATTAAATATCAGATTTAATCAGATAGTTAAAATGATTAGCTAATTATTGTGTTATATTAATAACAAAAATAGCTAATRATRTAACWAAAATAATTGATTATATATATTATCATTATATAAAAAATGTATTTAATACATGACAATCTAATACTAAAATATAAAACTGTTTAATGAAAGTTTAAACATTGAAATRTAAATCAMAATTATATAAAATATTTTAATAATTCTAGATTTTTAAAAATTTAGAAATTTATTTAACAAAAATACTAATATAATTATTAAAAATTTAATTAAATTATTAGTAAAAATATAGTTAAAACGTTTAAATCTTCTAAAACTTAGAAATTTTCACTGTTTTTATTATTCATTAAAATGTATTATAGTTTTTAATTAATAAATAACATAATTATAAATTTAAAAATATATTATTAAGTTAATATATTTAAAACACAATTTTTACAAATTAAATGTTAATTTTGACTAAATTTATTCAAAATTATAGTTAACTTGATACTTTAATTCTGTACAGTCAGTACTATTAAAAATACCTATTCTATACAATGTTAAAGTATCTAGGTCAAATTTATCATAKKAATAATTTTTTTGAATGAATGAATTMAATTTAATTTGTAATATAATAAAGTTTTTTTTGTAGTWTTTTTTATAACAAAATTTTTTTAAATAATAWAATTTAAATAATCCAAATTGTAAAATAAATAATAAATTACTAAGTTTTGTTAATGTTAAATATTTTAGAAAAAAATTAAAATTTAATATACTTTTATTAGACTTTAATTATATAGAATATATAGTAAAAATAACATAACTTTATTTTAAGTTYTAGTRTATTGAATGCAAAAATTAAGCATTTACATTTAAAATTAATGCTAATTTTTACTTWTATTTAAATTGTAAATAAAATATATGTTTAWATATTGTAATAAATAAGAATTATGAGTGAATTATTTAAAATAACAGTATTTTAAAGTATATATTTTAAATAGTTTTAGACAATTTTTTTATTAATTGGTAGACTATGTARACTAAAMTAAAYAATTAAAATGTATTACTATTTCAAAATCAGTCATTGTCTTTTTTAGTTAGAATTTTTATTTCAWGTTTTTATATTTAAATTAAATTTTAYATTATTTTGTATTTAAAATTAATTATATAATATTAATATTTAATTAAAAATGTGTTTATTTAAGAYTTAATACTTTATTAATTCAAAKAAAATGATATTGAAATTTATTAGAATTTATTATTAAATATTGTAAATATTATTTATATTTATTATTAACTTAATAACCCAATTATCATTTACATTGGCARAATAAAGACATTAGTTAAATAAGTAAAATAAAACTTTTAAACATTATTTTCGTTAATATAAAAAATTATTTGGTTAATAGTATTGGCAAAAACATTACAGTAATTATAACTTATGTTAAAAGTATGGTAATCGTTGATATAGATAAAAACAAAATCATAAAACTATACAACTTAATCCTAAATAAAACATTTCAAGTCTCTCTCTCTCTCTCTCTCTCTCTCTCTCTCTCTATATATATATATATATATATATATCTTTTAATCATCATATTGTAAATAAGAAAATACATGTTATATAATACTCTAAAAGCTCTCTCTTAACAAATATTAACTAATGAGTTAACACTAAATAGTTAAAAGTAAGTAAATATGCTATAATTTATATCAATACTGTATATACTGTATATTYAGTATATATATATATAYAGTATTTATGTATATTTGTGATGTGTGTTTACACATATAATTAAATCTWATTTTTAATTTGAAGTAAATAAKGATAAATTTATATTACAAAATACAATATCAAAGYATTTCTGTTAMTAAAAAATTAGCTTTTTATASMTRAAATGTAAGTAAATTAATTAAAAAATATTATTACTAATAYATTTGTAAAAATACTAATTGAATATATTATTAAATTTAAATACATAATTTTTATGATTTTTTCATTTCAATTTAATACTATAATATTATAAATTGAAGTTTAATTAAAACAAATATAACATATTTATTCTATTGTTTTTTGTATATTGTATATAAATTTTATATGTTATATTTGTTTCAATTAAACTTCAATTTATCATATTATAGTATTAAATTGAAATAAAATAAATCATAAAAATTATGTATTTAAAAAATCATATTATAGTTTGTATTATAATGAAATTTTATTTTGAAATAAAAAATAAATCTAAAATTTAATATATATGTGTAAAATTATAAAAATTATGTATTTAAATTTAATATATTCAATTAGTGGTAATATGAAAATTAAAATAACAGATAATACTTATATTATTATTTTACGACAGTTTTGCACAATTAAGCCACAAAAATATAGAGGAAATTGTAATTTTCACCAAAAAAATTAYAATTAATTTTGATTTCTTTAACTAAATCATTTTATTACTTATAAAATAATAATTTTCTTTATTAATAAAATTTATTAACTTTTTCAGACATGTAGTGCACTCTAACAGACAAAATGTTAAAACACAACAATATATTGAAGGATATATATTAATATTTTATTCAATTTTATTTACTATAAAAATAAACTATTATTTAATAAAATATATTATATAATTTAAAATATTTATAACAAAATTTGTAATTTGTGTTTTTATAACAAAATAATTTTTATTCACTGAAAATATATAATAATAAATATAAATAATTGATTTAAAAATAAACTTATTGTCAGAGAAGATATGTTTGAAACCATTTTTTAGTCTGAAATAAGCGGCTGTTCAATGAAAAGACAGTTTTATGGAAATGATGGGAACGACACATAAGTTAAGATATTTCCAAATCTAACGGTTCATTCAATATTTGACTGACATTTGAGATTTTATTTATTTTTTGCATTCAATTTTAATAACATTTTATACTGTATTAGTTGTGAACAAACACTACTCACTCAGACAATGCATTTAATTTAAATAATACTTTATTGAATATAACACTGTTATACAAAAAATATTATTTGCAATCAATTTGAATAATAAATACAATTTTATTATAAATGTATTGTTATTTTTTAGATGATAATATTATTCTACATATACAATACTTTATAAAAATATTGTAAATATTTCAACATTTGAGTAAAAATTACTATTAAATAAAACATACATAAATGTAATTAACAATAAAGTAAACTAAAAAATATTGGCCAGATTTAAAGTATCGGTCGGCAGATTACCGATTGATGACCGCAACTTATCACCACAATATAAACAAAAATAACAAATATTTTTGTTATAACATAAGCTGTAAAAGTCTAAAAATAAATATTTTATAGAAATTTTATTATAAAAAATACAGTGTTTTTATATATTTTTCAAATTTAAATAATTTTATTTAATTTAATTATGATTAAATGACAATACCGTATATTATGTATTATTTTAAAAAGTTACAAATAATAGTTTTTAAAACATTATATGTTTACAATTTGTAATTATTATTAGATAAAGATCTAAATTAAATATTAAATTATATAAAATACAGATGAGATTGTTTATGAGATTTTATATAGTTTTAAATATAATTAGAAAACATTTTAAAAAAAATAGTATTTTATTTTTGATTAATTAAAAAATAATGAAATAAATGTATCCATAGTTTGATTGATTGATTGATTGATTGATTGTTTTTTTTCATGTTTTGGATGTCTTTATAATCGGTGTTATTATAATCTGAGACCTTTGTGTCCGTGATTACCTTTTTTGCAATCATTGCATAGACTATAGTGATGGGCATATTTGCATCGATAGCCATACCATCCGCAAACACCCCGTGTTTTTGGGCACTCAGTCCTACAACCGCACGCCGACGGACGGGACGGACCCGACTCTGACTTCTCCTTCTTTTTGTTTTCGTCTTTGCTTTTCTTGTTGTTGTCCATTGTTTTTCAAAAAAAAATCAATTTATTTATTAGATTTGAGTTATTATATCAATTGACAAATATAATTGATAAACAATAGATATGATAATACTTTTAAATATAGTTAAATACTTTCAAGTATTTCAATATACAAATGTAACTTTATTTTTACTAATTTTTGATACAACTATCAGTTTAATGATAAGCAAACAAATGAAACTTTATTAGAGAAGTGTTTTGCAATAGTCTTAGTCTAAGACTAACACTAAATATGTGAAACATTTTATTTAAAATAATTTATTATTATTTTTATAAAATTTCAGAAAATGTTTGTATATTTTTATTATTATCTCAGACTATATGTATCTAAAAGTATTAGATATAGTAAAGTACTTAATGTTTATATAAGCAAATCTAAAGTATTATAAAAATTTTATTATTTATTATTTTCAATGTTATGTAACTAACATAATGTTAGTTATTATTTGTTTATTTTAGGCAAAATTATTATTATTTTATCATTTAAGTGATACATATGTAATAAAATTTAACAAACCTTGTTTTGTCATTATTATAAAAGTTAATAAATAAATATCAGGATAATTTTATTTTAGTAATTAACTAAAATTAACAATAAAGATGTTTATAATTTTCATAATAAACCTAATTTTTGTAAAAATATTATTATGATTATATTGTGATATGCTCTATGTGTTTCAAATTGTTGGTTAAATTTTGATACAATATATACTGTATATAAACTATTTAACAAATTATAAATAGTGAAAAAAACTAATTGTTTGTATTGATACTAACCGATCGATTTTCACTTCAAAAATGCAGACAATGAATGATAGTTTAAGTTTATTAATATTAAATTTTAATTATTTTTTTAATATAAGCATAATTTATATTATTATTATTTATACAATTAATAGTTATCGTCGAATATTTAACATAATATGTGTCAACAACTTCTATATTATTAGCCGACAAAATGCCGGAACCGTTGCACTGAAGGGTGACTTTACCCGAACTGATGAATACCGTCTCATTGGTGATGTCCGCGAAGACTACCACTCAGCTAATCGGGTAATATCTAAATCGTCTAAATGTCTAAAAAGATGTCTACAGAAAGGCTTGCATTTGATCTGATATAAGGCTTGACGACCTGAGCAGTCCTGATGGCACCGACGCCAACGGCTGTAGAGTTGATGACTCGTAACTTATGAGTGGACTGATTGGTATTGGGAACAGAAAAACATTTAAATCAATAGATTCACATCCAGTGTCTAAATGGATGGCTTCATGTACTGTAAACCTCAATATATACAATCCCASTGCAGTTCTCCYGGTTTGGCCGGTCGTCCGTTTTGTATATCCATTGACTCATTTGATGACCACTTTAAACAGTTTCCAGTTGTAGTCAACAGTGACTGCCGTCCGATACCACACGTGTCGAGCGTTACGTTCGGATAGTGTTTGATCTGTGAGTGAATGCAAACACTGAACGACACCAATACTGATGACAACAATACTATTAATTAAAATAAATTATATTAAATATATTTAATTAATTTAAATAATAGAAATGTATTGAAAGTAAAAGTTTATTAAACTTCTATTTATTGAAAAAATTATATAAAATATTAACAAACATAAGTTTAACAATATTTTCATTAGATCTCCTATAATATAATATTTAGTTAAATTTCAATTCTATTCTAATAAAAGTTATTAATACTATTTTATATTAATAATACAGTATTTAAAAAAACTATTATTTAAACTAATATTATTATTATAAATTTAATACTTTAATTATTAATAGTATAATTTTTGAAAATTATAATATTTTAAACAATAAACAGTTTAAACCAACAAATAGTTTTGAATTTTTTAATTGATTAATATTTAAAATGTTATTTAGATTATTTTAATATATTACAAGTTTTTATTTCAAATATTATATTACTTTTTCTGCTTTAATACATATTAAATAAATTAAAGAAAATAATTTTTAAAAAAAATTAACAAACACTATGTATTTGTATTTATTTACTCATTTGTTTATTAAGATTGTATGAAATATTTTTTATTTAACAAAACTGTTAAATTATTTTTTAATAGATTTATTTCTAAAATATTATATAAATAATATACCACATTAACTAAAGATTGACTTGCATTTCAAAAAATATAAATATTGAAAAACTATATTTTGTTACAATTATGCAGAGTTTTGACTAATAATAATAATATTTACAAAACATTTAACAGACAATTTGTTAACTAAAAGTTTAAACAAATAATTTTGTTTTTAAAAAAAATCAGTTAATAGAATRAATTTTTATAAACAATAATTTGTTTTAATATTACTTTTAAAAATATAATATAATTAATACAATGCATATAATTTCACTAAATAATATTAAAACAACATTTCATAAGTATTAATATAACCAATAAATATTTATAAATGTATTGATAAATATTGTAGTTAACAAAAAATATTACTGAATATATGATACAATTTTTTAAATAAAATTCAAAACAAATAATTTTGTTATTTTTTCAAATCAATTAATAGTATAAATGTTTTTTTTATAAATAGTCGGTTGTTATAYAAGTATATGTTTTACAGTATAAATAAAATTCATATAWTTATCTTGTTTTCAATTCTCATATAAAATTAGTTGAATATATGGTATTATCTTATAAAATAAATAAATTAAATAATTTTTATAATATTATTTAATTATTTAATATTTATATTTAAAATAATTYATATTTATCTTTAATTGTATAATTGTAATAAAGTAGTTTTTAGTAAATATGTAGATATGTTGTTTAACATTACAATTGAAGGTACAGTAAATAATAATAGTATAATAATATTTATTTACAAAAATTTCCAAAAGTAATATTTATTTTTTTTAAAAAAATTTTTTAGATTTCTTTAATGTTATGATTAATACCATTGGTTTWATTATTACATCCACTGATATTCAGACAGCAATTACCGCTAATGTAACACAATTTAAATCAAACATAACAACAACCGCTGGGGGTAAGAAATTGAAAAATTTGTTAATTATAAATATATTTATATATATAGTATATTTAATAACATTAATTTATAAAGTTTTTATATATTATACAATTTTAGATTTGATTATTACAACAAATATTACCAATGACTTTAATATTACATCAACTATTAGTCCAATTGCCGATAATATAGCTAATATTAGTACAACTAAATCACCTGAAGGTTAATATAAACTATTTTAAAAAATAAGTCAACTAAAATATATAAATTTAAATAAAGTAATTAATTTTTTTTAATATTTAGATGAAACAAGAGATAATAATGTATTGTCAATCATCATATGGATAGTTGTTTGTATAGTAATGTCATTTATGTTGATATCGACGATAGTTGTAGTCTTTTATCGCAAACAAAAAAGTCAAACACACAATAATGACGGCACAAACTCTACTACTGAATGGTATTATATGGACAACATTTGCAGACCAACTATTGGTGATATCAATGATCAGACATTWGAATTCATACAACCATTTGATAACAACAACCTTAGGTGTGGACCAAACACTTTAATTAGACTTCAGTTACGATATCAACGACAACAACATATGATTGAGAGATCAAAACAATTAATACAACAAAAACACTTTTATAGACATTATTATACTATTTAAAAATTATTGATTTTATTGATATTTCAATTTATTATTTTTATTTTCCAAAAATTTCTTATAATTAAAATYTATCTGTCTATCTATCTCTCATTATATAATATATCTAAAAAAATTATTTTACTGCTTAGTACCAACAAATGATTGATATTCTTAATAAATTTTATTATTATTTTTAAAAATCAATTTTTTTTGCAAAATTATATAATAATATGTATTACAAAATATTTCATTAAAACAATACTTTATTTAATTGTTTATTTAATTATATCTATATTGCTACTATTTAATATTTTATTAAAATAATTATTTATAATGAATAATATTTTTTAATTCTTAATTTATTAAATTAATAAAAAATAAAATAAAATAATTTATGTATTATATATAATACATTATATAATAATTTTAAAATTAATTATTAATAATTATTGTCTTAATATTTTCTTATTATATTATATTTCTAATATACTGTATACTAAGTAATTTTCTAATAACACAATTTTTATTTTAAATATTGTTATTAAATTATTTAGTTATTCAAAACAGTGTTAACAATCCAATCAATATGTTTAGACACTCGTAAAAAATTCATATAAGCATTTGGATCAGTATTAAGACAACCGCCAACAAGTGGTTTACCCGATGTACTTCTGGCTACACCTATAAGTACGGCCCTATTGATGACACCATCACTACTACCACTACTACTACTACTACTACTGTCACTATCCGAAACATATTGAATCAATGGTCCGCCAGAATCGCCCTAATTATTGATATAAATAAACCAAACAAACAAATAATAATTTTTCAAAATACAAATATTTATTATTATTATTATTATTATAGACATACCATACAAAAAGCCATTCCTATACCGATTGGATATCTAAAACTTTTAATATAATAACCCCAATAATCGTCATCATTGTTCAATGTTTTCATTAATTTTAACCAACCCATCCTTAATGGTCCCGTATTTTTAATATCCGCATCAATTCGACCAAAACCAGCAAACAGTGCCAACTTTTTATCGCCGTCGGTGTTAGCAATGTCTCTGTCGGGCAAACAAATACTGTTAACCGTATAATACCTGCCATTCAKTGATCTTGTAATCTCTATATGACTATTCAATTTCAATAACGCGATGTCAAACATTCGTTTGGATACCGAATCAATGGTTTTATTTGGATGTATAAACCATTGATGCAAACCGTATGTATGTCTATCATCTCCTGTATCCTGAACTGTCCGAACAGTTATTGTACGATCGGAACTGTTATTATTGTTAATAAAATTTAAATTAGTTTTATATATATATAAGTATTTATCCTCATATTTTCAACATTGCAAACTTTTTTTTAAATATTTTATATAAGGGTTGCTAATGGATGGGGTAGTGTAGGGTAAGACAGTTAATTTATTGTAAATTAATTGATACATTATAGGGAATTTAGTGGGAATTTACTAAAATTTAGCTAAAATTGTCGTATAAAAATGTTTAACCCCTATAACAACATGAAATCAAAARCTGTTAGCAAAGCTGTTATATATATATACTGTATTAATAGATTATATTTTCAACAATTTTTAAATTAATAAAGTATTATAAAATTTTATTTTCTTTTATTAATATAACATACTCTATACAATGCGCTGCTGTTATAATCCAATTGTTGTTTAGTATAACACCCGTACAATCACTGCTATTGAATGATTTTTTTGGTGGTAAAAATTAAAAATTAATTTAATTTTAAAACTAATATWTTAAAATTAAAATAAATAAAAGCATTTAAAAAGTTATACAAACCTTGAAATCGGAATAAATCCCAAAAAATAATAAACAGAATATATATATACAATCCATGGCCACTCTCCCGGTTGAGCTAACCGTCCGTTTTGTACACTTGTAGTCACATTTGATGACCACTTGAAACAGTTTTTTGTAGTCAACAGTGACTGCCGTCCGATACCACACGTGTCGAGCGTTACGTTCGGATAGTGTTTGATCTGTGAGTGAATGCAAACACTGAACGACACCAATACTGATGACAACAATACTATTAATAATAATTATAATTATATTAAATATATTTAATTTAAATATTAGAAATATTTTCAAAATAATTTTTGTTTTAACTTAAAGTTAAGTAAATAAATATACAAACATAATGTAAAAATTTCATTCATTTTGTGATTTCAGTGATTTGATAATAATATTTTTAAAAAACATTGTTTTTTATAAAGTATTAATAACTTGAGTATAATATGAGCTAAAATTAACTGAATATTAATTTTTATTAAATATTAAATATCATATTTTGAATGATATATTGTCTTTTAATTAGAATTTAAATAAATATATATATATAATATCATATATTAAATTTTAATATTTTTTATTTTATTAATTTACAAAATACAATAAAATTTATATAAAATTTAATAATAAAATAAACCAGTTGAGAATGCTAGAAAGCATTACCAAAAACAAATTTTTATTACGTAAATTACTTGTTTTTGTCATATTATAAACAATATATTTATTCCTAATAACCATTAGTCCATACGAGTCATTATATCATATTATATGTATAAACTGGTGATGCAATATTTCTGGTGATGCAATATTTCTGGTGATGCAATATTTCTGGTGATGCAATATTTCTGGTGATGCAATATTTCTGGTGATGCAATATTTTTGGTGATTTTTAACAAAATATTTTTATACTTTGGCCGCCATTTTATGTTTCGGAAAAGATTTTAATTCTGATTCGTATACCTTTCTTATAATGCTTTATTCAAATCTTAACTATAAAATTTTTAACTACAATTTTTTTGTACTTTGGCCGCCATTTTCTCTATGTTCCCGAAGAGATATCAAAATTTTAATGCATATTTCTTAAGCTTGTTTTAGATGCTTTATTCAAATCTATACTTAATAAAAAAAATTTCTAAAATTTTTTTTACTTTAGCCGCCATTTTCTCTATGTTCCCGAAGAGATATCAAAATTTTAATGTTGATCCCCTATACCTTATTTTCGCTGATCTAACCGAATCTGAAATCAGAATTTCAAAATTCACAAAACACACACACATAGAATTCATTAAACAATTTTCAAAAAAAATTTGTTTGAAAATTTTCCATCAAATATATCAATATATTTTTTGACCTAATTATTTGAATATAAATAATTAATATTTTATACTATTTATCTATTATTCTAATTTTACACAATTACTAAATAATATTATTTTCAGTTAAATAATATAATAAAATAAAACATAAATATTTTAATATTTTTTAATTTAAATGATTTGTAAAACTATTAGATTATAATAAATAAAATAAATTTATTTAATTATTAATTATAAATCTATTGTATTTATTTTATGTATTATTAATTTACTGTAAAATACTAACACTTTTTTTAATCTGAATAGATTTAAATTTTTAATATTACTTTTGATTTTGTGATTTTGATAAACTTTTTGAAAAATCATTAATGAAAAAATAATGCAAATTTGATAAAAATAACAAAATAATTATATTTAAAAATGTAGCAAAATTTAGTTATAAAGAGATTACATTAAAATCAGAATTATTTATGAAATATCTCAAATAAAATACTGAATAGAATTACAATAATTGTTAGTAATATTATACATAGTATTAATTAATTATTATAATTTTTAAACGATATTTTATATTTCAGGTGATAATGTATGAGTTGTATGGGTTATGACAGATGAAGGACCGGCACATTACTGGGATATGAATCATATGTTTGATTAGCTAATAGAATATAATCATACATCATACACATTTGAATAATTTTGAATGAATGAGTTAAAGTTGAAAACAAATAAAACATTATATTGAATAATAGCTGATAAGCCGAAATAAACCCACAAACTTTATATTAAATTATATTATTAAATAAAAATTACATAAAAAATATTTAAATACTCATGTAATTTTTATTATCAATTATAAATAAAAACCAGTAAAGAATGCTAGAAAGCATTATCAGAAAAAAACTGACGGCATATTAATATGTTCTCAAATTAATTGTCATTTATATAAAATTATRTGAATATGAATCATATGAATAATTTATATTTCAMTTTATTTTTTTATTTCCTAAAAATTACTTATAATTAATCTGTTTATCTATGTCTTAATATATCAAAAAAATTATTTTAATGTTTATTACCAACAAATGATTCCTATTATTAATAAATTTTATTATTATATTTGTAAAGCAAATATTCAAWATTATATAATGAATGATATTATATATAATAAGTATTACAAAATATTTCAATAAAACTATCTCAGTATTTGTTAATCATTTGTAATTATATTAAAATTTATACTGTATTATTTATAATCAATATTGTTTTAATTTTTATTTTATTTAAAAAAATAATATTTTATAAAATTATTTATTTAATTAATAAAAAAATGAAATAATAATTATTATATTATAATTTGTTTATTATAATATATTTCTAATATACTGTATACTAAAAATTTTCTAATAACAAAAAATATTAGAAATTTATATTTTTACATTCATTGTTATTAAATTATTTAGTTATTTAAAACAGTGTTAATAATCCAATCRATATGTTTAGAGACTCGTAAAAAATTCATATAAGCMTTTGGATTACTATTAACACATCCGCCAACCATTAGTTTACCGGCAGAACTTCGGGCTACACCTATAAGTACGGCCCTATCGATGACACCATCATTACTACTACTACTACCACTACTATCACTACCCGAAACATATTGAATCAATGGTCCGCCAGAATCGCCCTAATTATTGATAAAAACAAAAAAATAATTTTTATTTAATAATAATTTTGATAAATCAGTTGAGAATGCTAGAAAGCATTTACATACTAACTCCTTATAGTAAGCAAAATTAAAATCAAATGATTCAATTGTGATGGTCTATACATCACTTAAACGGTTCCAGTGTCACCAAAACAATATAAAGTTACTTTGTATGTAATAAATAATATCTACTGTACATATTTATATTTCTCTATGTATTTTCTCTATTATAAGTTAAAGTATATTTTAACTAAATATAGTTATTTAATTATATTTAATTATAATTCATATTATTACCAATTTTGTATTTACTTATTATTACTTAATATTATGTTTATTTGTTTAAATTGATTTATTCTTTATTATTAATTATGTAAATAAGTTAAATTAATTATTATTGTATTTCAATGACTATCTCATTATATTTATCAATAAATCGGAGCTCAGGCTAGCAATAGCTAGTCTAGGAGGGGCTTCAAGACTCATAAACCGTTGTACCTATTATTTGAATAGTAAGTGCAAGCCTTAGGTGTAACAGAGTTGGGCTATAATTCCGTCATTTTACGGACGAGTCCTTCCGAATTCCGATACAAGGCTTCCGATACTAAATACCGATATATAGCGCAGTTACCAGTGACCAGAGCCCCGAATGGGCCATTCATATACACTGTGACGTACTTAATAAGCCTTCCAAATATACCGTAATTTATAAATTGTCTTATAATAAAAACCCTTCATAAATTACGTCACAGTTCCCTATAAAACAAACCCCACTTTCCTTATTGCTTCGTAAAGTTCTACTTTACGGGCTATTGACGGGTAAACACTCATTTATGCCCGTCACACAATATGACATAATAAACTCAATTATAGTCATGTGGGGTAWCAAAAGAATCAGTATTACAAAATAAACTAAACTATAGTCATAACTTATGATTGATAATTTAAAATAACAAATTATTATATTTACTCTATATTTAAATATCACTATTTATATTATAATATTTAACCGAACCTATCCTTTAGGATTTAAAATTATTTATTCTAATTCTATATAACTTATTTTTGCTGATTGCAAATCTAAGAATTGAACATTAGATTTGAAATTTTTGTACTTTGGCTGCAATTTTATATATGTTATGTTACATTTTTATACTAATCTATATTTTATTTTTGATGCATTATTCAAATTTATACTYTAAAATTTTCTCTATGTTCCCGAAGAAATATCAAAATTTTAATGCTGATCTCCTATAACTTATTTTTGATGTGTAATCCGAATTTAAGTTTTAAATTTTAAAATTMAATCAAATGCGGACTCACGGAAAGACATATAGAATTCAGATATGTATATCTTTGACAAGTTTGTGAATATAGAAATATAAGAAATACCTTACAAAAAGCCATTCCTTTACCCATTGGATATCTAAAACATCTAATATCATGACCCCATACATCGTAATTAGTATTTAATCTTTTAGCTAATTTCAACCAACCCATCCTTAATAGTCCAGAATTTTCAATATCCGAATCAATTCGACCAAAACCAGCAAACAGTGCCAACTGTTTATCGTCAGYATTGGTATTACCACTATCTCTGTCGGGCAAACAAATACTGTTAACCRTATAATATCTGCCATTCATTGATCTTTGAATCCCTATATGACTATTCAGTTTCAATAGCCCGATGTCATACATTTGTTCAGTTACTGAACTAATTGAATAGTTTGGATGTATAAACCACTTATGGATACCATATGTATGACTTTCATCTCTCTTGTCCTGAACTGTCCGAACAGTTATCTTACGATCGGCTCTGATATTATTGTAATTAAATTGAAAATAGTTTACATAAAATAATAATATTTATCCGAATATTTTCAAAATTTCAAAATTTTATATATTTTATTTTATATATATAGATTAGAATTCAACTATTTTTTAATTAAATTAATAATATATCATAAATTTTATTTTCATAATACAATACTGTATATCACTTACTCTATACAATGCGCTGCTGTTATAATCCAATTAGTGTTTAGTATAACACCCGTACATTCTTTGCTATTTAATGATTATACGATAAAAATTATTTAATTTTAGAACAAAATTTTTAAAATTTAAATAAATAAAAACTATAAAAATGTTATAAAAACCTTGAAAAGGGAATAAATCCCAAAAAATAATAAACWGAATATATATATACAATCCATGGCCACTCTCCCGGTTGAGCTAACCGTCCGTTTTGTACACTTGTAGTCACATTTGATGACCACTTGAAACAGTTTTTTGTAGTCAACAGTGACTGCCGTCCGATACCACACGTGTCGAGCGTTACGTTCGGATAGTGTTTGATCTGTGAGTGAATGCAAACACTGAACGACACCAATACTGATGACAACAATACTATTAATAATAATTATAATTATATTAAATATATTTAATTTAAATATTAGAAATGTTTTCAAAATAATCTTTGTTTTAACTTAAAGTTAAGTAAATAAATATACAAACATAATGTTAACATTTCATGTATTTTGTGATTTCAGTGATTTAATAACAACTTTTACTTTTAAAAAATATTTGTGTTTTTTATAATGTATTAATAACTTAATATAGTCTTAAATATAATGAACAGTATATTATTTTTTTAAACATTTAATATTTTTTTAAAATATTAATATGTATCTTTTAATTAGTATTTATACTKTACAAAAAAATATATTAAATTTCTATTAAATAAAATGATTTTTATAGTATATTAAATTACAAAAAAAACAATACAATTTATTATCAAATTTTATATATCACTATTAAATACTAAAATAAAAAATATTCTTGTATTTTTTATGCTAATTTGTTGATTATAAATAAATAATATTTTTCAATTCATTAACTAAGATAAATGTAACCTAATATTTAATAATATGTTTTTTTATTAATAGTATATTATTTTTTTAATAATAGTGTTTTAATACATTTTTTATAATTAAAAAAACTATTATTAATTAAAATCTAATTGATTATATAATTCAATTAAAGTATTAAAATGTAAGTTTGTATAATATATGCAACTAAGTGTCTATATTATATGTAATTATAAAAATTTCAATTGATTTATAGTTTTGATAGTATGGCTAAACTGTTTGTCCATTGAAGGCATACATTCMTCCATCAAATACTATCCCAATGTAACACTCATTGACTGTGGTATCGGTCGGGAGTCAGACATTATGAACGACCAGTGCTTTAGATTTCATACGAGTTATGATATGATGCGAAATGCAAAGTACGGACACAATATTACCGACAGAGAGATGCTATTCATAGATAAAACAAATAATAAATTTCTTATACATTAAATAATGTAAATAATGTATAAGCTATCTATAAGTATAGCTATAATTGCCGTTTGACTTACAAAAACGAGAAGTCAAATACAGTAGACTGTGGGCAGCACTGGTAGACTAAAACAAAAAACATATACAGTATAACTGTGAATAACTGTTGGGAAACCACTGGCTTCAATGGTATTAGTATTTGATTAATGATTAAATTGAATTTCACAAAAAAGACACGTAATTGAAAAAAAAAAATATTTATTATTTTAATGCAAAATAAACTACAGTTATAATATATTGTAAAAATGGTAATATATTTAGTTTAATATACAACTTTAATTTATTGTTTTGTTATTATTATATATTTATATTATAGCAATAATTATTTATTATTCTTAATATTATTACATTAAATATATTATACACTATTATAATAAAATCCTTTGTATAATATAATAATACAGTAATAAAAATATTATTATAAAAATATTAAATTATTTGAAAATCAAAAATAACACATAATTTTAATTATGTATATTTTTTATTTATTTTATATATTATTAATTTACTGTAAAATAGTAACTAAAACTTTTAATTGTTTATAGATATTATAATATCAATATTTTTTTCTGAAAATTTCTAGAAAAACATTCAAAAATGTTATTAACCTGATATTAAATAAATAACTTGAATATAAAATCTGCGATGAAATAAATAATAATTGCTGTGGAAATTTACAAAAAATATTTGTTGGTAAATTTTATATTGTTCTCATAACGTTCATTAATTTTACACATACATAGGTTTATAAAAAGCTATTGCAAGCAATTTGAATCTAAAGAATATATTTTTATTGAATAAAAGAGTTAAAACTCAATTTTACACTAAGTTTTTGTTACAAATAACATTGTATACTATAGACTCTATAGTATAGAGTATACAGATATGTTATTTCCAAATGTTTTCAAACTGTTATGTCTAACAATTATCGTTATTATCACAACAAATATTTTGATTATAGATACCAACGATGGCATGATTTATGATTGCAATCGTAAACCTACCCAACATTATTACAATACACTATACGATTGTTATATTGATAATGGTTACTCTGTAATGGAAAATCCAATTATAAATATTTACATACCTATTGGTGTAGAATCATTAGGCTTTCCTGTAAACAAACACTCGTACTGCAAATTTGACAAAAATAAAATAATTAAATTTATAAATATAGCAAAATTTAGTTATAAAGAGATTACATTAGAATCAGAAAACAATTTTAAAGCTGAACTATTTAATGTAATAGATATTCCATTTATAACAAAAAAATCAGCCATGTTATGTAATTATCATATATTTTTTAATATAATATTTTGTTTTTATTTAATAATTTATTTTTTTATAATGGAAAAAATAACTAGATTTTACTGCCAAACCTATTGATTGGATGGGAAATGGAAACGGGATGGCAATTAAAAATTTTAAGTTTACCGAAAGCCTAGAGGTATAATATAGTATAAGTAAAATTTATTTTTTAAATATCCAATGCTTATTTTTCAAAACTATTTTTCTAGAAAGTCAAACAAAGTAGCAGTAAATTTATTGAAAAACTAGATACCGTTACTTTTGCTAACAGTGCCGATACTAACATTGTACGACATTATGAGAGAGAGTTCAAAAAGACTTATACATCGGAATTGTCTGTTAGGGACGTTTGGCAGACAACGGACAAAACTGTCTACGATTTCAACCTTGATTTTGGCACTAAAGTCACCGCTAGTATACCTGTAGATCCTATCAAATTGATGTTTACAAGAAAACTTAACATACGGTTCGGTATTAAATATGTCAAAGAGGTCATCCATGGCGGCGAAAAAGTGGTCACAAATGGCAATACAAACGAAGAGACCATTGTCTACAAACAGGAACTGACTGTCAAACCCTATCGTACTGTTTGGTTAAAAGCCTATTTAGAATATTATAAGGATCTTCTCATACCGTTTACCGCAGATTTAGAAATTTCAGCCGTTGTTTATGATAAGTCCGGTCCGATACCGGTCTCGTTCAGCGAAATGGAAAAGACTTTGTGGCCGGAAAAATGCCATCAATATATGTGTCAATCATTTTCTCAAACAGGAAGTTAACAACAAACTGGTTATTGGCATAAATGGTTTGTTTAAGACATCCACCGATTTCATGACATTTATCAATATTACTGAACAAATGATTGCCGACAAAAAACCCAACAGTGGTGTCACCAGTAGTTTAGGATTTAATAATATTGTTTTTGTTAGTTTTATTACATTTTTGATTTATATTTATAATTAATTAATTATATAAATAACAAAAGCAATATTAGACTTGTTTTTAAATATAGATTGTATTTAGATATTTACTTGTTAGTATAATATTAGTCTTATATTATTGTTATAAAATAGTGTTAATTTAAATTAATTAACATAATTAAAATTAATATTTTTATTGAACTTTTGTAAAATAAAAACAAATAATTTTTAATAAATTCAATTTAATAGTAATATTTTTTAAAAATTTTTATTTATAAATGTTTTATAAATAATGTATTTTAGTTTTATTAACTTTTATGTTATTGTTGTATTTGCTAAACTTATATCGTCTGCATTGATAATAAACGGTACTCTAATATACTACCAAAAAAACTCTACATTATATCGTATATAATTTTCTTTATATTAATTCAATATTTTAGTAACAAAAGACAACTACATATATGATCACACATTTAGTATAACTTTCAATATATTGGAGACATGACTGTAAACTAAACTACTTGGACTGAATAGTACTGTACTCAACAAACATAACATTAAATTTAATTAAATAAACTAAAATTAAATATTTTTTTGTTGATAGTAAAATAATTATATTTTAAAATATTTTTCTAAACATTTTAGTTTATTATAGATAAATTATAATAATCAGGGTTTATCATTGAATTAATTAAAACCCTAATTATAATACAGTTTAGATAAGCAATAATATCAGCTATTTTTGAAAAATTTTTATATTAAATATATTCAACTATTAAATCTAAATTATTTATTTAAATAGTCTCAAAAAAATATAAGCAATCAATTATATTATCATTAAAATCTAATTATTGTTAACAATATCAACAATCCATTTAATATGCTTTGAAATGCGTATGTATGACATAATGGCATACATTGACTGATTAGGTATACATAAACTGTCCGACAAATTGCCAGTTATTGTAACAAATATTCCAATAAGTACTGCCCGTCCATTGACATACTGAACCAATGGTCCACCAGAATCACCCTATTTTTGCATAAATAAAGACAGACACATGAGATGAGAAACAAACAGATAGATAGAGAGAGAGATAGATACCAAGCATCCCTGTGCTGATCCATTAACATTTTTATCGATAACTATTTTGTTACCGCCATCATCGTCGTCATCATGTACTTCTTGATCAGTTTTAATGACAGTCCAACCCATCCGAGGTCTACCTTTCAAATCTTCGTCTGCACCAATAGCTCCATATCCTCCAATAACTGCCAGTTCTCTGTTGTCGTTTCGGATGCCTTCAGGCGGCAAACAAACCGCATTCAACATACTGTGGCCGCCATTGCGAGATGATTGGTGTTGACCACTGCCGGACAACAACAGATCTAGTGGTTTGTATAGTTTAATAAGTGCCAAATCATTGGTTGAATCAATTAATTTATTGCTTTCCCAAATTGGGTTCACAAACGCCATCTCTACTTGACTATAGTCGGGTAGATGTGACACATCATTAACACCCGGATAGACACGCATTTCATCGTAATAATGATCTATAAAGATATTGCTAACAAACAAATATCAATCATTTATTTTAAAACTTCAGATATAATACATAATTTATATAATATTTTATAATATGATTTATGTTGTGTCATAATTAAGTAATACAATACATACTAAACACAGTGGGCAGCAGTCAGTATCCAAAAGTTATTTAGTATAACACCCGTACAATAATGACTATATTTTAAATTAAAAAAAATGTTATAAAATTAAATTACAATTAATTATTAATTAAAATAAAATTAGATAATTCTTAGTTATTACTAGTTTTTACTAATTATTGTTATATTATTTATTAAATATATAAAAAATAGATAATAATAACTTATTTGTTGGTTTTTCAAATAGTTTGCAGTGAATGAATACCAAGAATGGCATCTCTCCGTCGGTAATATTGCGTCCGTACTGTATATTTCGSRTCATATCATAACTCGTATGAAATCTAAAGCACTGGTCGTTCATAATGTCTGACTCCCGACCGATACCACAGTCAATGAGTGTTACATTGGGATAGTATTTGATGGAGGAATGTATGCCTTCAATGGACAAACAGTTTAGCCATACTATCAAAACTATAAATAAATTTAAATTTTTATTAGTTATTTATAATTACTTGTAATATAAACATTTAATTATTGCATATATTATGTTAACTTACATTTTAATACTTGAATTGAGTTATATAAATGAGATTTTATAGTTAACATTAGAGAGCGAAAAGTTTCGGACCCGTACCTGACCCGTACCTGATCTGATACCTAAAATCTCGGACTCGGACCTGACCTAACAATGGGTACAAATTTACCTGACCTGACCTGACCTGACTATGTAGGTCCGAAAATAATTTTATCAAAAAACAATTTTATTCATACTATACCCGCAACAAATTTGTTTAAATTAACTTTAATTACTCGGGATTAACGTTAACTGATCGTAGATATAACTTAGATACTAATAAAGTTAATATGCCGTTATTTATTAGATCAAACTATGATATTTTGTAATACTTTATTTTTTATTTATACAAATATTTCATAAATAATAATTTAATAAATTTTGTGTTTGATTTTGATATTTTGTAATAATTGTCATTTAAATAGTGAATAAAAAATTTTCGGACCTGACCTGACCTGACCAAAAAATTTTGGTGTTCGGACCCGTACCTGACCTGACCTGAGCCATAACTTTTACCTGACCTGACCTGACCTGAAAAATCAGGTCAGTTTTCAGTCTCTAGTTAACATTATAATAATTAGCAATAAATTATATTTTAATTAATAATAAATGTAATATTTCAATAATGTTAAATTATAAAAAATTGTATTAAAATACCATTAATAAAACATATATAAAATATTAATTTACAGTTATCTTACTTAACTAATTTTTAAATATGATAGTTTAAAATTACAAATTAGTTCAAATTACATAAAAATTTAAATTTATAAAATAATAAATGCAATTTGGTTATTCTAATATTATTTTTAAAAATTAATAAATAGATTTCCTATTATTTTTTATATTATTTTAAATAAATATTCTTATTTTTTTTATTTTTAATTATTTATTGTAATTTTTATACACTTATATTTTCAATTGTTAAAATATTTGACAAGACTTTATTATATGGCCCGCGCCGAGGGGCGGGTGGGGTATATTTACGTTGGGGTGATGTTTAGTATAAAGATATAAAATTTTATCTGAGTGAAGCCGTTCATATAGATTAGTGCATTATTGTTAGAAATAGACAATTAAAAAATTTTTTAATAAATTTCCCTGAGAAAGTTTCTCAGTAATAAATTTTTATAGTAATTTAAGTTTATTAGTTTATTATGGGTCCCCATTTTTATAGATATTATAAAACTATATTAATGAGACATAATATTATTAGGGTTAGATTAGATTCCCTCCCTCGTCTTATTTTCCATAAGTTCCTTATACTCCCTGTTCCCTGGGAAGACATTTCCTTGTGATACCACCTATCGTACCATAACTCACATTACATGTTTAATTAAAAACACGTTTGTTTAGTAATGTCTACAAAATGTATTTAATGTTTTTACTAAATGTTTAATATTATTTGAATAACATTTTGATTGAATAATTACTAATATATTGGTCACAATTGAAACACATAGTCATTGAGATTAAGTACTTTTTAATGTATGACAAATTATATTTTCCCTTTCTAACGATCAAGGGAGGGAATATAATATATTTTCCACATTTTTACATTACATATATAATACAAAATGGGATACATATAATAAAATAATTATGTTTATTTTATATTAATGTTTTGTTAAATTTATTCATCATTCTAATCTACAGTATATATATATATTTATATATAAATAATAAAAAAAAAAAAACTAAACATAACTATAGTCATGTGAGGTATCTAATTATTCAGAATAAAAACTAAACCSAACTATAGTCATGTTGGGTATCAAATGATTCAGAATAAAAAACTAAACCCAACTATAGTCATTTGAGATATCAAATTATTYAAAATAAAAAACTAAACCCAACTATAGTCATGTTGGGTATCAAATGATTCAGAATAAAAACTAAACCCAACTATAGTCATGTGAGGTATCAAATGATTCAGAATAAAAATCTAAACCCATCTATAGTCATGTGAGGTATCAAATGATTCAGAATAAAAAACTAAACCCAACTATAGTCATGTTGMGGTATCAAATGATTCAGAATAAAAAACTAAACCCAACTATAGTCATGTGAGGTATCAAATGATTCAGAATAAAAAACTAAACAMAACTATAGTCATGTGAGGTATCAAATKATTCAGRATAAAAACTAAAGCAACTATAGTMATGTTGGGTATCAAATGATTCAGAATAAAAAACTAATTCCAACTATAGTCATGTTGGGTATCAAATAATTCAGGATAAAAAACTAAATTAACTATAGTCATGTGAGGTATCAAATGATTCAGAATAAAAAACTAATCCCAACTATAGTCATGTGAGGTATCAAATGATTCAGAATAAAAAACTAAACCCAACTATAGTCATGTGAGGTATCAAATGATTCAGAATAAAAAACTAAACCCAACTATAGTCATGTGAGGTATCAAATGATTCAGATAAAAAACTAAACCCAACTATAGTCATGTGATTTGGTACCCAACAAATGATTCAGAATAAAAAACTAAACCCAACTATGACATGTTTGAGGTATCAAATTATTCAGAATAAAAAACTAAACCAACTATGACTATAGTTAGTTTTTTATCAAATCTCAATCAGAATAGTTTTTTAAAAATTAAAACCCAACAACTATAGTCATATTCTGAGGTATCAAATGATTCAGAATAAAATTTTAAACCCAATTTGATATCATGACTATAGTTGGGTTTAGTTTTTTATTCAGAATAAAAAATACCCAAAATAAATTCTGAATAATTAGATACCTCAACATGACTATAGTTGTGTTTAGTTTTTTATTCAAATAATTTGATATCTCAAATGACTATAGTTGGGTTTAGTTTTTTATTCTGAATCATTTGATACCTCAACATGACTATAAACTATAGTTATGTTTAGTTTTTTATTCTGAATGACTATTAGTTTAGTTTTTTACTGAATCATTTGATCAACATGACTATAGYTGGGTTTAGTTTTTTATTCTGAATAATTAGATACCACACATGACTATAGTTGGGTTTAGTTTTTTAWTCWRAATCATTTGATACCCAACATGTCTATAGTTGGGTTTAGTTTTTTATTCTGAATAATTTGATACCCARCATGACTATAGTTGGGTTTAGTTTTTTTTCYAATCATTTGATACCCAACATGTCTATAGTTGGGTTTAGTTTTTTATTCTGAATMATTTGATACCCAACATGTCTATAGTTGGGTTTAGTTTTTTATTCTGAATAATTAGATACCTCACATGACTAGTTGTGTTTAGTTTTTTATTCTGAATAATTTGRTATCTCAAATGACTATAGTTGGGTTTAGTTTTTTATTCTGAATCTTTTGATACCCAACATGACTATAGTTCGGTTTAATATTTTATTCTGAATAATTAGATACCTCACATGACTATAGTTATGTTGTTTTTTATTTTAAATAATTAGATATCTCAAATGACTATAGTTGGGTTTAGTTTTTTACCCAACATGTCTATAGTTGGGTTTAGTTTTTTATTCTGAATAATTAGATACCWCACATGACTATAGTTGGGTTTAGTTTTTTATTCTGAATAATTWGATACCTCAACATGACTATAGTTGGGTTTAGTTTTTTTTTATTCTGAATAATTTGATATTCTGAAACATGACTATAGTTGGGTTTAGTTTTTTATTCTGAATAATTTGATACATTTGATCAACATGACTATAGTTGGGTTTAGTTTTTTATTCTGAATAATTTGATACCTCAACATGACTATAGTTGGGTTTAGTTTTTTATTCTGAATCATTTGATTCAACATGACTATAGTTGTTTAGTTTTTTATTTTGAATAATTTGATATCTCAAATGACTATAGTTGGGTTTAGTTTTTTATTCTGAATAATTTGATACCCAACATGACTATAGTTGGGTTTAGTTTTTTATTCTGAATCATTTGATACCCAACATGACTATAGTTGGGTTTAGTTTTTTATTCTGAATAATTWGATACCWCACATGACTATAGTTGGGTTTAGTTTTTTATTCTGAATAATTWGATACCTMACATGACTATAGTTGGGTTTAGTTTTTTATTCTAATCATTTGATACCCAACATGTCTATGGTTGGGTTTATTTTTTTATTCTGAATAATTTGATACATCACATGACTATAGTTGTGTTTAGTTTTTTATTCTGAATCATTTGATACCCAACATGTCTATAGTTGGGTTTAGTTTTTTATTCTGAATAATTTGATACCCAGCATGACTATAGTTGKGTTTAGTTTTTTATTCTGAATMATTTGATACCCAACATGTCTATAGTTGGGTTTARTTTTTTATTCTGAATAATTWGATACCTCACATGACTATAGTTGKGTTTAGTTTTTTATTCTGAATCATTTGATACCTATAGTTGGGTTTAGTTTTTTATTCAAAATCATTTGATAACATGACTATAGTTGGGTTTAGTTTTTTATTCTGAATCATTTGATACCTCAACATGACTATAGTTGGGTTTAGTTTTTTATTCTGAATAATTTGATACCTCACATGATTAAAGTTGGGTTTTGTTTTTTATCCTGAATCATTTGATACCCAACATGACAATAGTTGAGTTTAGTTTTTTATTCTGAATCATTTGATACTCAACATGACCATAGTTGGATTTAGTTTTTTATTCTGAATCATTTGATACCCAACATGWCTATAGTTGGGTTTAGTTTTTTATTCTGAATAATTTGATACCCAACATRTCTATAGTTGGGTTTAGTTTTTTATTCTGAATAATTTGATACCTCAACATGACTATAGTTGGGTTTAGTTTTTTATTCTGAATCATTTGATACCCAACATGACTATAGTTGGGTTTAGTTTTTTATTCTGAATAATTAGATACCTCACATGACTATAGTTATGTTTAGTTTTTTATTTTAAATAATTTGATATCTCAAATGACTATAGTTGGGTTTAGTTTTTTAATCAAAATCATTTGATACCCAACATGTCTATAGTTGGGTTTAGTTTTTTATTCTGAATMATTTGATACCCAACATGWCTATAGTTGGGTTTAGTTTTTTATTCTGAATAATTTGATACCCAACATGACTATAGTTGGGTTTAGTTTTTTATTCTGAATAATTWGATACCTCAACATGACTATAGTTGGTTTAGTTTTTTATTTGAATTTTATTCTCAAATGACTATAGTTGGGTTTAGTTTTTTATTCTGAATCATTTGATACCCAACATGACTAT
>NW_026533199.1:0-70000 GCF_028296485.1 Oppia nitens
ACGGCTTATGTATGGCAACAACAGTTACCGAATCGCCAATCGATCGATATTTTGGCCAAATCTATGAACAACTATTTCAATCAAAACAATAATAACAATCAGTTTGTCTGTCTATTTCCAAGTAATACAAACTCCAATATAATTGTTGATAAAAGTGATATAAAATTTATAAATACTACTAATATTGATAACTATAGCCCAAATGATTATGTAGTCGTACGGCTCAGATGTTGGCTACCAGTGTCGGCTACTAGTAGTAGTAATAGTAGTGGTAAGCAGTGGCGGCCCTGTCGGGTAATAGTTGGCCATAAATTTAATAATAATAAACAATTTGAACGACTGTCACAACCAATTGATATACAATACAAACCACTAAATGATAGTAAAACAAAACAATCAGCTAATTCATCGTCGATTGTAATATGTGTCCGTCCGATGTACGGGCCGTACATAACTGTCCGTACGTTAATTGAATTTATAGCCTACTATCGTATCAATGGTATCGATAGATTTGTTTTCTACTATAACAGTCGGTTAGTATCGGCCAAAGTTGACCAACTGTTACGATCAATGGCACAGTTTGTTGATATAATACCGTGGCTAACATTGACTAACAATACCGTACTCGAGGACAGTTATGTCAATCAGTTGGCAATGACTGATGATTGTTGGCATCGATATTCCAGCGATAATATACTAATATTTATAGATATCGATGAATTTATGGTAACATTTCGTCCAAACCAATGGACACTACGGGACTATATTATCGATGAGCTAAATGGGGATCCATTTATAGCTTCACTATCTGTACAACATGTACTGGTTTGTTGTGAATCAAATACCGTAACCAAACATCAGTTTCCCCGTATATTTCGACACCAACGCCGACAAACGCATATCTGGGGTAAAGGTATGCGTCCGAAACAGATTGTATTGCGCGGCCAGTATGTCGAGACAATGGGTATCCATATTATTGAATCGCTAACCGCCGAAGCACTGGCCGCCGCCGGTCAGGTCTACGTCAAACTTACCGATTCGGACGATGTACTTATGTATCACTATAGAAGCTGTTGCAGTATAGAGCGTACACCGTTATGGTGGTCACTGTTATCGGTAGAGTCGGTCTATGATAGCTATGTAGTGGACAACAGAATCGGTAGATTTGAAAATGAAACCATAAATTTCATTAAACAATATATTGATTATTGAATTTATGTTTTTTTAATTTGAATTTCAATTAAATTTACTTCTAATTAATCAATTAATTTTATAATTAATGATAAAATTATTATTATTATTGGTTAAAAAAATCATTATTTAATTATAGATAGTTTATTATAATATTATAGATTATTATAATAAATATTAACATTTTTTTTAAATAGTATATACTGTATGTTAATGAATTGATTAATTATAATTATAAAATGCTTATAAAACTAACAACAATTTTGTTTTCAAATTTATAAAAATTATTTCTATAGAGTACAGTATAATTTTTTTTATCATCCACAAAATTATATATTATTATTATTACTGTATAATGTATTTTAAAAAAACATTAAAATTTTGATTATATAGTTTAAGTTGAATTATTTAATTTTAAAAATTATTATATTTTATTTTATTTAAACATAAATGTAAATCTCTGGACACAAAAAAAATCAAAAACAAACAATCGGATTGATTGACATATTTGTTATAATTTTTTTATATTAATTAAAAAAAATTTTTTTATTAATGATTCAAACTTATGATTATGGACTCGGATTGTCGTATAATATGACAGTCTTATTATTTTTAAGAAAATTTTATTTTTGGTTAAATTTATTTGAATTATACAATTTTAGAGAATTAAATTAAAATAATAAGTAATAGAAATTATAATAATAGGTTTGTATTGAATGTTTTGAATGTTTTTTATAAACTTTTTTTTTATTAGTATGTGTCTGTGTGTGTAAAAATAAAATATTTATTATATAATTATTACACGATTTTTATAATTTATATAAATATTATTGAAATACTTAAACAAATAAAATAGATAATAGACTAGTAGTTGACTACTAGTTAGGACAGATATGCCGATCCACATACCAATAGTACCACCGATTTCATAGACAAGTGAATAGATATCCATTGATAACTGTTCAGTGATTTGTGGCTCTAATATGTATTTCGGTATTATATTGATCTCAGTATAGTTCGGGAATCCCGTCGACCCTAAACTAGTTGTTTGACTAATATCTGGAAATATTTTAAAACATCGTCTCATATATTGTTGATTACATTTTAAATAAAATTTGTTATAAATATTCATAGAATTGTCATTCATCTGACAATTAATTATATTATTATTTGTATTATTTAATAAATCTATTAGTTGTAATGTAATTGGTAAACAACTATTGGTTTTCAAATACATATTGTTTACACAATTTAAAATATTTTTTAGTATTTTATATTCATATATAATTGAATTGATTTCGCTGTTTGTGTCCAAACACTGTTGATTGGCTGTCGTTGACAACAGTTTGACGGCTTTAGTCGTATAGAAAATATTTGTTAAACGATTTTGTTTGATATCAAAGCCATAATTAGTAATCCAATCATCAAAATGTAAGTTTAATATGAATTTTGTATTTTCTGCTAATTTATATCTGATAACTAATTTTTTTAGTTTATTATTTTTTAAATATTTTATAGATTTATCTGAATTTTTAAATATTAGATTATTTTAATAGCAAATAAAAAATATAATTTATTTTTTCCATAATATAGATTTCCAATAGCTATATATATTTGTCTATCGGGACAATCAAAATGTAAACCATCGGTAAACAAAAAACGACAATCAATAAGATCTGTCCGATAATCATATATTAATTTTCTTATTATTTGTTTATTAATAGGATTGAAAATTATTGAATAATTATTAATATGTTTTAAAATATCGATATCATTGCTAAACATATCTACGATTAACATATTGTATGGAATTATATCAATAGAAATCATTGGTAGTCTAATAGTTGTTTCAAAATGTATTTGTGTTTTTAAATTATAAGTTTTATAAATTGCAATTATAGATCCCAATTGCCAACACATTAGTAGAAAACATAAAATAAATATCAGATAATTAATTAAATTTATAAAATATTTTTTATAATCACTATTAATAATATTAATAGAAAATTTAGTGAATTTAATTTTTGATGATAATATAGTAGTAGTAGTAGTAGTTGTTAACAATGTTTTTAGTGAAAACATTTCTATAACAGCCATTATTAATGTATAACAACTGTAACCCCAAAACATTGCCATAAGTCCTCCCAATTCACACCAATAAGCTATTGACGACATCGACGGTGAATGTATTATCGATAGCTTAATAAAGTGATTAATATTTATAAAAATACTTTTTTGTAATATTTTAAAGTTAACTGAATCAAAATTCATTAATTTATGTAAAATATCGTACGTATAGTGATTGCAATCGGGTTTGCATTTTCTATGTAATTCATGATAATTATAACCAACAATACAATCTTTAATAATATTATATTCAATGAAATAGATTTAACTAAAAATACAGAAGTAATCAATTGTCAAAGTGATGACAATTATTATGAATTATTTGAAAATATTGAATCAAAATGTTTTAGACAAACAATGAATCGGTGCTATAAAATATTGACGGATATGAGCTCAACGACAGTCAGATTGTCGACGGGATTCCTGAACTATACTGAAATCAATTTAATACCGAAACACACATTAGAGCCACAAATCACTGAACAGTTATCAATGGATATCTATTCACTTGTCTATGAAATCGGTGGTACTATTGGTATGTGGATCGGCATATCAGTCATCACTAGTAGTCAATTGATATCATTAATATATAATACTATTATAAATTTGTACTATATTTATATAAATTATAAAAATCGTGTTATTGTTATTTAGAAATTAATTTTATTGTTTCCACATAAAAATTAATTAATGATTAATTTTTTTATATTAGATAATATTATAATTTATTACACAAAACAATTAAAAAAAATTTTTTTTTTATATTAATAATAAAATAATTAACAAATTACAGTATTTTAAATTATAAGGAAAACAATATCATAAATTGTTTGATATGATAACAAATACCTGTCCCCACACACACATATACCTTACCTATTGATACTCTATAACTATTGGTATGTGTATCGGCATATCTGTTATCACTAGTAGTCAACTACTACTCTGTTATTATAATTTTATTTATTTAATTATTTCGTATTAATTTTATATTAATATATTACTTATATATAATACTAATATATAAATTTATATAAAAATCGTGCAATAATTATAAAAAAATATTTTATTATTCAAATACACACACAATCACTAATAAAATGTTCAAATAAAACATTCAAAATTTCTATATAAACTTATGATATTATAATAAATAATTTTAATCAATTTTACTGTAAGATTTTTAACTAATTTTTTTTTGTATTTATATATTTGTATTAGTAAAAGACAAAAATTATCACTAATAGTAATTAAAAAATATTATTATGTTTATTATCATTATTGTTTAATATAACAGATATTTTATGTATATATATATATACATATATATAAAACACTAATATATTAATATAATGGTACCTATGCTTAATATAAATATTATACAGTATTATATACTGTATGTCTATAGTATTATATATTAATATATCCAATGATACTGTCTCTGATACATAGATAAGCTGTTTGTTTATATGAATATAAATTATTATAATTTTTTTTGTTTAGAAAAAAATATTTTATGATAATAATAAAATTGAAATAATTTTTGTTAGTTTTTTTTATTAATATATTTAAATATACTGTTGAATAGATTATTTAAGAAATTGAAATTTAATTAATATTATTACCATAAAGTCATTAAATATTTATTTATTTTTTTGGTATAATAAAAGATATGATACTAATATTAATTATAAAAAAATGTAGATATATCTAAAATGTAATTAATATTATAATGTATGTCATAATTATGTTAATGTTAAATAATATACTGGTATTACATAAATGACAAACAATTGGTTGTTTACTGTATATTATTAATTAATATTTGTATTATATTCAAGTAGAGGGATATTGTTTTCCCCCTAATATGACGAAAATAATACTAATAATAAACTTTCAATCAATCAAACAATAAGTATCTAAAAACAAGTTAAATTTGAAATTATTTAAATAAATTATTTTAAAAAAAGTTTAAAAAAAAATTAAATATTTCACATTTGAAATTAAATATGAAAATCAAATTTACTCTTACATTATTATGGATATTATTTATCTATAAAATAGTTTTTCATATAATTAATTACTTGAGTTATGAACCAAACAATGAATTGTTTATCAATAAATCTGATGATATGTTTGATGTAAAAGCTATGCCATCGATGTGTTTGGATCACAAGTGGCTGAAAAAATGTTATCTAAATCTATTGATCCGTTTAAACAATTGTTTTATAAATAATGCAATTAACTATATAATCAAAAATTTGATGTTATTTAAATATAATATACAATAATTATAATATATAGTTTGTATAATATAACATTTGATAACAAAATTATTGTTATAATTAATCTTATGTATAACTTATGTAATAAAGGGGTACTTTTAATTTAAAAGTAAAGTTATTTATTTATGATATTATTTTTTCTAAATAACAATAACACGATTTTTATAATTTATATAAATTTTGTATAAATTAATAATAGTATTATATATCAATGAAATTAGTTGACTACAAGTGATGACTGATATGCCGATCCACATACCAATAGTACCACCGATTTCATAGACAAGTGAATAGATATCCATTGATAACTGTTCAGTGATTTGTGGCTCTAATGTGTGTTTCGGTATTATATTAATTTCCGTATAGTTTAGTCCCGTCGACGACGAACCGACACTAGTTGTTGAACTCATATCAGTCAATATTTTATAGCACCGATTCATTGATTGTTTAAAACATTTTGATTTAATATTTTTAAATAATTCCAAATAATTGTCATCACTTTGACAATCAATTATATCTGTATTTTTAGATAAATCTATTTCATTGAATATAAATGGAAAACAACTATTAGTTTTTATGTATTCATTTTCAATACAATTATCTAATAATTTATTGATTTCATTATTATAGACAATACGATTGAATGGATTGTCTATTGTATCCAAACATTGTTGACTATTGGGTGTCGATAACAGTTTAATAGCTTTAGTTGAATATATTATATTTGTTTTATAATTAGATTCAATATCAATAAAACGATATTCCCAATCATCAAAACAACTATTATATATAATTGATGTATTTTTTATTGTTTGATATCTAATAACTATATTCTTAAATTTTTTCTTATTATTCTGAATATAATTAACTAAATTTTCTGTTAAATTGAATGAAAAATAATTTTTAATAAAAAAATCAATAACCAATTTGTTTGTTGTTTTGTATAATCCTTCAGTTTTTAATGTGATTTGTCTTTGAGGACAATCCAAATGCGAGCCATCAGTAAACCAAAAACGACAATCAATTAGATCCGTCTGATAATCATATATTGATTGTCTTAATCGTAATCTATTAGTTGGGTTGAAAATATCTGCATAACTATTGATATGTTTATAAATATCGATAATATCTTTATCGATGTCATCAATAGACAAATAGATAGCCATTTGATAGTAAGGCTTAATAGTTATTATAATTTCTGGTAATCTAATATTGTTTTCAAATTTTATTTGTGTTATTGTTTGATATGATTTATAAATTGAATAAATCGACAATAAATGCCAACACATTAGTAGAAAACATATTAGAAATATTAAATAATTAATTA
Organism: Oppia nitens; assembly: GCF_028296485.1. Classification (NCBI taxonomy): domain Eukaryota; kingdom Metazoa; phylum Arthropoda; class Arachnida; order Sarcoptiformes; family Oppiidae; genus Oppia; species Oppia nitens. The sequence goes on from NW_026533199.1 coordinate 6,931, forward strand.
GTTGTTTAATATAATTAAAATATTTTTTCCAAATATTAGAATCAATATTTAAAAACTTGATTTTTGTTAATAATTTTATTAGAAATAAATTCAATGAAAACATTTCTATTACTGATATTATTAATGAATAACAACTGTAACCCCAAAACATTGTCATAAGTCCTCCCAATTCACACCAATAAGCTATGGCTGATATCGCCGGTGAGTGTATTATTGTTAAATCAATATTATTTTTAATATTTATATAAATAACCTTTTTATTTAATTTTAATAATAATGTATCCACTTTAATAAATTTACGTTTGATATCATAGGAATAGTAATTGCAATCGGGTTTACATTTTTCAAGTAATTCAGATTCTTTATAATTTATAAAACAATTTTTGATACTATTATTATTATTAGTTTTTAATTTATTAAAATATTTGATTAGTGATAGAATTTGTGATTTATTTTCAATGAGATATTGAGTCCAATAGTAATTATAATTACATTTTCTATACTCTCTATCAGTCATTACATTTAACATGCATTCAGTTCGGGATTTTGGTTGAAGTATTAGTCGTCCATCAGTTGATTGTTTGTCGTCAACGATATTATTATAATATTTGCAATCAGTCTTATAGGGAAACGGTAGATATTTTTGAACATTAATAGAAAGCGAATAGAAATGTAATCCATTTTTATCACTAATAATATCCATGTGCTGTGTATGTGTAATGGTATTACTAGTAGTTATTGATAGTTTCAATGGTATATTATAGGATTCAACAAAGAGTTTTATTTCATTTAGTTTACTACTAGTATTTGTTTGTAAATTAGTATAGTTATCCTGGTACAAAATTTGTAAACATGGTCTACCCGTATAGGTATAGCGCAGATAGTTTTTAGCAAATAATTGACATAAGCGACCATTTATTTTACATTGAAGTATGTTTTCAAACGGATCATTACTTTCGGTTAACCAATTGAACCATTTTTCAGTCAAACACAGTGTTATGGTTGGCATAGCTCTGACATCAATGAAATTATCAGATTTATTGAAATACAATTCACTTTGTGTTTTGTAACTCAAGTATTCAATTGTATGCAAAACTATTTTATAGATAAACAATATCCACAATATTAATATTATAATTAATTTTAATTTCATAATTATTTTTTTTAGTTAATTAGCGTATAATTTAAAAATGTATTTCCTAATAATAATTGATTCATTTTAAATATTTAAAAATATTTACTAAGCGTTTACTTTTAAGATTATATATTAGTTAATATATATTTAACTTTCTATATACTAACTAATATTTTTAAGTATTTATATTCTAGTATTATTAAAGTACAAAAATTTGTCACTAATAGTAACTAAAAGTATTATAAATATATAACAAACTGCACACAAACAATATATGCAAATAAAACATTTTATTTGACAATAACTTTAATTAATATTAGAATATATTATATATAAAAATTAATATTATGATATAATAGTTGTAAAAGTATTATCATATTTATGATCAATATTATGATACCTATAATATATACAACCTATAATATAGATGAAAATATTATAATTATTATACAGATATTTTATGTATAGATATATATATTACCAAAATATTAATACAATGGTATCTATGCTTTATATTATACATTATTATACTATACATACTATATGTATCCCATTGTACAGTCTTTTTACTAATACATAGATATATGGTTATATGAAAATAAAATAATGGTTTTATTGATTATAAATTTATGTATGATATAAATATTATTATCATAAAGTTATTAAATATTACTTTTATTTTGGTATAATAAAAGATATGATACCAATATTAATTAAAATAAACTGTAGATATCATAAAATGCAAAAAAAAAACAATTATAATGTATGTCATAATTATGTTAATGTTAAATAATATTATAGTTGTATTTCAAAAAATGACAAACAATTGGTTGTTTACTGTATTTATTATTAAGTAATATAATATATCTAAACATTTCAAATTATATATTCAAGTAGACGGATATTGTTTCCACGAAATATGATAATAATAATACTAATAATAAAAATCTAATTAATAGTAAACTTTCAATTAATCAATAAGTATCACAAAAACAAGTCAAATGTCAATTTTTTTTAATATAAATTGTCATAAATAACTCTAAAATACTAATATTTTAATACAATGGTACCTATGCTTTATACAGTATTATACATTATTATATATTATTATATACTATATGTATCCTATGGTACTTTCACTGATACATAGATAACCGTTTGATTATATAAATATATATATATATATATATATATATATATTTGATTTTATTGATTAGAAAAAATATTTTTATGATTAAATATTTAATAATAAAATTGAAATATTTTTTGTCATGTTTTTATCTAAAAAATTTAATGATTTATATATTTGAATATATATTATAAATTTATGTATAATTTAAATATATTATACAGTATTATATAATAAACATATTTTTTAGCAAATATTAACACAATTTTTAATTACAAGACTTTATTTTTGTTAATAATTTTATTAGAAATAAGTTCAATGAATAACAACTGTAAACACAAAAAAAATACTCATAAGTCCTCCCAATTCATAGCAATAAGGTATGGCTGACATCACCGGTGAGGGTATGACTCATGTAAAAAAAGTATTTTTAATTAAAACAAATAAATATATATATATATATATATATAGTATTATATTTTCTAAATAACAATAACACGATTTTTATAATTTATATAAATATTGTACAAATTTATAATAGTATTATACGTTAATGAAATCAATTGACTACTAGTGACAACTGATATGCCGATCCACATACCAATAGTACCACCGATTTCATAGATAAGTGAATAGATATCCATTGATAACTGTTCAGTGATTTGTGGCTCTAATGTGTGTTTCGGTATTATATTAATTTCCGTATAGTTTAGTCCCGTCGACGACCCGATAGTTGTTGTTGAACTAATATCTGTCAATATTTTATAGCACCGATTCATTGTTTGTTTCAAACATTTTGATTTAATATTTTCAAATAATTCATTAAAATTGTCATCACTTTGACAATTAATTATTTTTGTATTTTTAGACAAATCTATTTTATAAAACATAAATGGAAAACAACTATTGGTTTTTATGTATTGATTTTTTATACAATTATCAAATAATTTATTGAATTCATTATTATAAACAATACGATTGAATGGATTATCGATTGTATCCAAACATTGTTCACTATTGGGTGTCGATAACAGTTTAATAGCTTTAGTTGTATATATAATATTATTTTTACTATTAGATATAATATCAGAAAAACGATATTCCCAATCATCAAAATAACTGTTATAATAAATTATTGTATTTTGAAAGCTTTGATATCTAATAACTATATTTTTAAATTTATTATTTTTAATATAATTAACTAATTTTTCTGTTAAATTGAATGAAAAATAATTTTTAATATTAAAATCAATAACCAATTTGTTTGTTGTTGTAGTTCTGTCTAATTTTTCAGTTGTAAATGTGATCTGTCTTTGAGGACAATCCAAATGCGAGCCATCAGTAAACCAAAAACGACTATCAATTAGATCCGTCTGATAATCATATATTGATTGTCTGAATCGTAGTCTATTAGTAGTGTTGAAAATATCTGCATAACTATTAATATGTTTTAAAATATGGGAAATGTTTTTATCGATGTCATCAATAGACAAATTAATAGTCATTGGATATAATGGCCTAATAGTTATTATAATTTCTGGTATTCTAATATTATATTCAAATTTTATTTGTGTTATTGTTTGATATGATTTATAAATTGAATAAATCGACAATAAATGCCAAAACATTATTAGAAAACATATTAGAAATATTAAATAATTAATTAGTAGTTTAGTATAATTCCAATATTTTTTGCAAATATTAGACCAATTATTTAAAAACTTGATTTTTGTTAATAATTTTGTTAGAAATAAGTTCAATGAAAACATTTCTATTACTGATATTATTAATGAATAACAACTGTATCCCCAAAACATACTCATAAGTCCTCCCAATTCACACCAATAAGCTATGGCCGACATCGCCGGTGAATGTATTACTGATAATTCAATATTATTTTTAATACTAATAAAAATGATTTTTCTATATTCTCTATTTTTGATTAATGTATCCAGGTTAATGAATATACGTTTGATATTATATGAAAAATAATTGCAACTGGGTTTACATTTTTCAAATAGATCAGATTGTTTGTATTTTATATCACAATTTTTGATACTATTATTTTTAGTTATTTTAAATTTTTTATAATATTTGATTACTGATAAAATTTGTGATTTATTTTCAGTAGGATATTGAGTCCAATAGTAATTATGATTACATTTTCTATACTCTCTATCAGTCATTACATTTAACATGCATTCAGTTCGGGATTATGGTTGAAGTATTAGTCGTCCATCAGTTGATTGTTTGTCGCCATCGATGCTATTATAATAGTATTGGCAATCAGTCTTATAGGGAAACGGTAGATATTGTTGAGCATTAATAAAAAGTAAAAAAATATGTAATATATTTTTATCACTAATAATATCCATGTGCTGAGTATGTGTAATGCTATTACTAGTAGTTATTGATATTTTCAATGGTATATTATAGGGTACAACACCAATTAGTATTTTAGTTACTGTAGTATCAGTGTTTTTTTGTATATTAGTATAGTTATCCTGGTACAAAATTTGTAAACATGGTCTACCCGTATAGGTATAGCGCAGATAGTTTTTAGCAAATAATTGACATAAGCGACCATTTATTTTACATTGAAGTATGTTTTCAAACGGATCATTACTTTCGGTTAACCAATTGAACCATTTTTCAGTCAAACACAGTGTTATGGTTGGCATAGCTCTGACATCAATGAAATTATCAGATTTATTGAAATACAATTCACTTTGTGTTTTGTAACTCAAGTATTCAATTGTATGCAAAACTATTTTATAGATAAACAATATCCACAATATTAATATTATAATTAATTTTAATTTCATAATTATTTTTTTTAGTTAATTAGCGTATAATTTAAAAATGTATTTCCTAATAATAATTGATTCATTTTAAATATTTAAAAATATTTACTAAGCGTTTACTTTTAAGATTATATATTAGTTAATATATATTTAACTTTCTATATACTAACTAATATTTTTAAGTATTTATATTCTAGTATTATTAAAGTACAAAAATTTGTCACTAATAGTAACTAAAAGTATTATAAATATATAACAAACTGCACACAAACAATATATGCAAATAAAACATTTTATTTGACAATAACTTTAATTAATATTAGAATATATTATATATAAAAATTAATATTATGATATAATAGTTGTAAAAGTATTATCATATTTATGATCAATATTATGATACCTATAATATATACAACCTATAATATAGATGAAAATATTATAATTATTATACAGATATTTTATGTATAGATATATATATTACCAAAATATTAATACAATGGTATCTATGCTTTATATTATACATTATTATACTATACATACTATATGTATCCCATTGTACAGTCTTTTTACTAATACATAGATATATGGTTATATGAAAATAAAATAATGGTTTTATTGATTATAAATTTATGTATGATATAAATATTATTATCATAAAGTTATTAAATATTACTTTTATTTTGGTATAATAAAAGATATGATACCAATATTAATTAAAATAAACTGTAGATATCATAAAATGCAAAAAAAAACAATTATAATGTATGTCATAATTATGTTAATGTTAAATAATATTATAGTTGTATTTCAAAAAATGACAAACAATTGGTTGTTTACTGTATTTATTATTAAGTAATATAATATATCTAAACATTTCAAATTATATATTCAAGTAGACGGATATTGTTTCCACGAAATATGATAATAATAATACTAATAATAAAAATCTAATTAATAGTAAACTTTCAATTAATCAATAAGTATCACAAAAACAAGTCAAATGTCAATTTTTTTTAATATAAATTGTCATAAATAACTCTAAAATACTAATATTTTAATACAATGGTACCTATGCTTTATACAGTATTATACATTATTATATATTATTATATACTATATGTATCCTATGGTACTTTCACTGATACATAGATAACCGTTTGATTATATAAATATATATATATATATATATATATATATATTTGATTTTATTGATTAGAAAAAATATTTTTATGATTAAATATTTAATAATAAAATTGAAATATTTTTTGTCATGTTTTTATCTAAAAAATTTAATGATTTATATATTTGAATATATATTATAAATTTATGTATAATTTAAATATATTATACAGTATTATATAATAAACATATTTTTTAGCAAATATTAACACAATTTTTAATTACAAGACTTTATTTTTGTTAATAATTTTATTAGAAATAAGTTCAATGAATAACAACTGTAAACACAAAAAAAATACTCATAAGTCCTCCCAATTCATAGCAATAAGGTATGGCTGACATCACCGGTGAGGGTATGACTCATGTAAAAAAAGTATTTTTAATTAAAACAAATAAATATATATATATATATATATATAGTATTATATTTTCTAAATAACAATAACACGATTTTTATAATTTATATAAATATTGTACAAATTTATAATAGTATTATACGTTAATGAAATCAATTGACTACTAGTGACAACTGATATGCCGATCCACATACCAATAGTACCACCGATTTCATAGATAAGTGAATAGATATCCATTGATAACTGTTCAGTGATTTGTGGCTCTAATGTGTGTTTCGGTATTATATTAATTTCCGTATAGTTTAGTCCCGTCGACGACCCGATAGTTGTTGTTGAACTAATATCTGTCAATATTTTATAGCACCGATTCATTGTTTGTTTCAAACATTTTGATTTAATATTTTCAAATAATTCATTAAAATTGTCATCACTTTGACAATTAATTATTTTTGTATTTTTAGACAAATCTATTTTATAAAACATAAATGGAAAACAACTATTGGTTTTTATGTATTGATTTTTTATACAATTATCAAATAATTTATTGAATTCATTATTATAAACAATACGATTGAATGGATTATCGATTGTATCCAAACATTGTTCACTATTGGGTGTCGATAACAGTTTAATAGCTTTAGTTGTATATATAATATTATTTTTACTATTAGATATAATATCAGAAAAACGATATTCCCAATCATCAAAATAACTGTTATAATAAATTATTGTATTTTGAAAGCTTTGATATCTAATAACTATATTTTTAAATTTATTATTTTTAATATAATTAACTAATTTTTCTGTTAAATTGAATGAAAAATAATTTTTAATATTAAAATCAATAACCAATTTGTTTGTTGTTGTAGTTCTGTCTAATTTTTCAGTTGTAAATGTGATCTGTCTTTCAGGACAATCCAAATGCGAGCCATCAGTAAACCAAAAACGACAATCAATTAGATCCGTCTGATAATCATATATTGATTGTCTGAATCGTAGTCTATTAGTAGTGTTGAAAATATCTGTATAACTATTAATATGTTTTAAAATATGGGAAATGTTTTTATCGATGTCATCAATAGACAAATTAATAGTCATTGGATATAAAGGCCTAATAGTTATTATAATTTCTGGTATTCTAATATTATATTCAAATTTTATTTGTGTTATTGTTTGATATGATTTATAAATTGAATAAATCGACAATAAATGCCAACACATTAGTAGAAAACATATTAGAAATATTAAATAATTAATTAGTAGTTTAGTATAATTCCAATATTTTTTGCAAATATTAGACCAATTATTTAAAAACTTGATTTTTGTTAATAATTTTTTTAGAAATAAGTTCAATGAAAACATTTCTATTATTGATATTATGAATGAATAACAACTGTATCCCCAAAACATACTCATAAGTCCTCCCAATTCACACCAATAAGCTATGGCCGACATCGCCGGTGAATGTATTACTGATAATTCAATATTATTTTTAATACTAATAAAAATTATTTTTCTATATTCTCTATTTTCCAGGTTAATGAATATACGTTTGATATTATATGAAAAATAATTGCAACTGGGTTTACATTTTTCAAATAGATCAGATTGTTTGTATTTTATATCACAATTTTTGATACTATTATTTTTAGCTATTTTAAATTTTTTAAAATATTTGATTACTGAAAAAATTTGTGATTTATTTTCAGTAGGATATTGAGTCCAATAGTAATTATAATTACATTTTCTATACTCTCTATCAGTCATTACATTTAACATGCATTCAGTTCGGGATTTTGGTTGAAGTATTAGTCGTCCATCAGTTGATTGTTTGTCGCCATCATAGCTATTATAATAGTATTGGCAATCAGTCTTATAGGGAAACGGTAGATATTGTTGAGCATTAATAAAAAGTAAATAAATATGTAATATATTTTTATCGCTAATAATATCCATGTGCTGAGTATGTGTAATGCTATTACTAGTAGTTATTGATATTTTCAATGGTATATTATAGGGTACAACAACAATTAGTATTTTAGTTACTGTACTATCAGTGTTTTTCTGTATATTAGTATAGTTACCCTGGTACAATAGTTGTAAACATGGTCTACCCGTATAGGTATAGCGTAGATATGTTTTAGCATATAATTGACATAATCTGCCATTTATTGTACATTGAAGTATGTCTTCAAACGGATCATTACTTTCGGATAACCAATTGAACCACTTTTCAGTCAAACACAGTGTTATCGTTGGCATAGCTCTGACATCAAACACATCCTTTGATTTATTGAAATATAATTCACTGTTTGTTTCGTAACTCAAGTATTCAATTGTATGCAAAAGTATTTTATAGATAAACAATATCCACAACAATAATATTATAATTAATTTTAATTTCATAATTATTTTTTTTAGTTAATTAGTTTAATAATTTAAAAATGTATTAACTAATAATTGCATGTATTTTAATAGTAATTAAAAATTAATTTGTTTTAAATATTTAAAAATATTTACTAAGCGTTTACTTTTAAAATTATTTATTAGTTGAGTTATATTTAAGTTTTTATATACTTTTGAAGATTTTTAACTAATATTTTTAAGTATATATATATTTTGTATTATTAAAATACAAAAAATTGTCACTAATAGTAACTAAAAGTATTATAAATATATAACAAACTAAACAATAATATATGCAAATAAAACATTTATTTGACAATAACTTTAATTAATATTCTAATATATTATATTAATTTTACGATATAATAGTTTTAAAACTATTATCATATTTATAATCAATATTATTTAATATACATGAAATTATTATAATTATTATACAATGGTATCTATGCTTTATATTATACAGTATTATACATACTATATGTATCCCATTGTACTGACACTAATACATAGATAATGGTTTGGTTATATGAAAATAAATTTATGTATGATATAAATATTATTATTACTTAAATATAACTTTTATTTTGGTATAATAAAAGATATGATACCAATATTAATTAAAATAAACTGTAGATATCATAAAATGCAAAAAAAACAATTATAATGTATGTCATAATTATGTTAATGTTAAATAATATTATAGTTGTATTTCAAAAATGACAAACAATTGGTTGTTTACCGTATATTATTAAATAATATAATATATCTAAACATTTCAATTATATATTCAAGTAGACGGATATTGTTTCCACGAAATATGATAATAATAATAATACTAATAATAAAAATCTAATTAATAGTAAACTTTCAATTAATCAATAAGTATCACAAAAACAAGTCAAATGTCAATTTTTTTAAATATAAATTGTCTAATATATAACTAAGAAATATAAATAACTCTAAAATACTAATATTTTAATACAATGTTACCAATGCTTTATATTATACAGTATTATATAAATTATTATTATATACTATATGTATCCTATGGTACTTTCACTGATACATAGATAACTATTTGATTTTATTGATTAGAAAAAATATTTTTATGATTAAATATTTAATAATAAAATTGAAATATTTTTTGTCATTATTTTTTTCTAAAAATATAATGATTTATATATTTGAATATATATTATAAATTTATGTATAATTTAAATATACTGTTGAATAGTTTATTTAAAAAATTTAAATTTAAATAATATTATTACCATAAAGTCATTAAATAATTTTTTTTTTTGGTATAATGAAAGATATAATACCAATATTAATTTTTTTTTAAAAACTGTACATATGTAAAATTCAAAAAATATAATAATTTATGTCATTATTATGCTATTGTTAAATAATATAATAGTATTACAAAAATGACAAACAATTGGCTGCTTACTGTATATTAATAAGTAATAAAATATATCTAAACATTTGTATTATATTCAGTACAGGGATATTGTTTCACCAAATAAGATGATAATAATACTAATAATAAACTTTCAATCAATCAATCAATAAGTATCTAAAAACAAGTCAAATGTTTTAAATAAATTGTCTCAAATTAATCTAAAATTAATTTTAAAAATTATTTATATAAATAATTCAAATATATATGTTTTAAATTATTCTTAGAAATTAAATATGAAAATCAAATTTATTCTAACATTATTATGGATTTTATTTATCTATAAAATAGTTTTGCATACAATTGAATACTTGAGTTATGAAACAAACAGTGAATTATATTTCAATAAATCGGATTCGTTTGATGTGATAGCTATGCCATCGATAACACTGTGTTTGGATAACAAGTGGATGAAAATGTTATCCAAATCTATTAATCCGTTTCGACATTTATTTGATTGTCAAATAAATGACAAATTATGTCATAATTTTTATAATAAAAATTATATGCGCTATACCTTTACGGGTAAACCGTGTTTTACATTATTGTACCAGGGTAACTATACTAATTTTAAACCACTAATTAGTCCAACAAATAATGTGGAAATTATAATACCCAATAATATAGCATTTAAACTGTTAGTGTCTACTAGTAATACACCCACACATTTCCGACAACATATGTATATTGTCAATGATTACAATGACATTCATTTATTAATAATTAATACTATTATTCAACGATATCTACCATTTCCTTATAAAACTGATTGCATTAACTATGATAACAGCAATGATAGCGACAAACAATCAACTGATGGACGACTAATACTTCAACCAAAATCCCGAACTGAATGCATGTTAAATGTAATGACTGATAGAGAGTATAGAAAATGTAATTATAATTACTATTGGACTCAATATCCTATCGAAAATAAATCACAAATTTTATCTCTTATTAGAAATTTTAATAATATAACCAATAATAATATTATTAAGGATTGTATTGTTGGTTATAATTATCATGAATTACATACAAAATGCAAACCCGATTGCAATCAATATACTTATGATATTTCTCATAAATTAATTAATTTAGATTTGTATTCATTTAAATATAAAATATTACATAAAAGAATTTCTATACATATTTATCCATTTATTAAGCTATCAATAATATATTCACCAGTGATGTCGTCAATAGCTTATTGGTGTGAATTGGGAGGACTTATGAGTATGTTTTGGGGATACAGTTGTTATTCATTAATAATAACTTTCTTAGAAATGTTTTCACTAAAAACATTGTTAAAAACTACAACTAGATTATCGTCAAAAATTAAATTTAAAACTTATTGTTTTTATGTTAATAATAAATACAAAAACTATTTTCTAGATTTAATTAATTATCTTATATTTATTTTATGTTTTCTACTAATGTGTTGGCATTTAGTGTCTATTATTGCAATTTATAAAAAATATGACTTAAAAACACAAATACATTTTGAAACAACTATTAGATTACCAATGATTTCAATAGAAATTATTCCTTACAATACATTAGCCATAGATTTGTTTAGCAATGATATCGATAAAAATATCAATGATATTGAAAAACATATTAATAATTATTCAATAATTTTAAATCCTATTAATAAACTCATAATAAGACAATCAATATATGATTATCGGACAGATCTTATTGATTGTCGTTTTTGGTTTACCGATGGTTCACATTTTGATTGTCCCGATAGACAAATAAATATCGCTATTGGATATCTATTTACTAAAAAAAATAAATTATATTTTATGTTTGCTATTAAAAATAATCTAATATTTAAAAATTCTGATAAATCTATAAAATATATTTTAAAAAATCAGAAATTAAAAAATTTTGTTATTAGATATAAATATTCAGAAAATACAAAATTCATATTAAACTTACATTTCGATGATTGGGTTACTAATAATGAATACGATATCAAACCAAATAGTATTACAAATATTTTCTATACGACTAAAGCCGTCAAACTGTTGTCAACGACACCCAATCAACAGTGTTTGCAATCAAACAGCGAAATCAATTCAATAGTATATGAAAATAAAAAATTAGTAAATATTAAAAATTGTTTAAACGATATGTATCTTAAAACTAATAGTTGTTTTCAATTTACATTACAAGATATAGATTTATTAAATAATACTAATACTAATAATATAATTAATTGTCAGAGAAATCCTATTGATTTATACAATAAATTTTATACAAAATGTAATCAACAATCTATGAGACGATGTTTTAAAATATTTACAGAAATTAGTCAAACAACTAGTTTAGGGTTGTCGTCGACGACGGGATTCCCGAACTATACTGAGATCAATATAATACCGAAATACATATTAGAGCCACAAATCACTGAACAGTTATCAATGGATATCTATTCACTTGTCTATGAAATCGGTGGTACTATTGGTATGTGGATCGGCATATCAGTCATCACTAGTAGTCAACTACTACTCTATTATACATTTTATTTATTTAACTATTTCTATCATATTTATTTAAATTATAAAAATCGTGTTATTATTATATAAAAATATTAAATTGCTTATACACACACACTAATAAAAAGTTTAATAAAACATTCAAAAAATTTAAAAATTTCTATACAAACATATTATTATAATTACTAATATTAATCAATTTTTATTGTAATTCTCTAAAAAAATTAATGTATAATTCAAATAAATTTAACCAAAACTAAAATTTTTCAAAATAATAAGATTGTCAATGAAAATCATATTATTTGATACTATCCGACAATTTGAGGCCATAATCACAAATAATAATAATTGAAAACTTATTATTAGCGTTAACTGTGGCGTTATTAACATATATATGTCAATCAATCCGATTGTATTTTTGTTTTGTTTTTTTTTTAATTTATAAAGTTTAACTTAATTTTAAATTAAAATATAATATAATAATTTTAAAATTAAATAATTCAACTAAACTATATAATCAAAATTTTGATGTTTTTTTTTGAAATACAATATACAGTAATTATAATATATAATTTTGCGGTTGAAAAAAAAATTATTCTGTCCAGTATATATAAGTCTAAATATTTGTTTTCAAATATTTGAAAACAATATTATTGTTAAAACATTTTATATAATTTACAATACAATATAATTAATCAATTCATTAACATACAGTATATACTATTTAAAAAATGTTAATATTTATTATAATATTCTAAAATATAAATCTGTAAAATAATCTGCAATTAAATAATTATTTTTAAAAAATCTAAAATAATTTCATTGATGAATATAAATGTAATTATATTTATAAATAAAACTATAAATAATTAATTAATTAGATTTTTTTAATTCAATTGAAATTCAATAATCAATATATTGTTTAATGAAATTTATGGTTTCATTTTCAAATCTACCGATTCTGTTGTCCAATACATAGCTATCATATACCGACTCTACCGATAACAGTGACCACAACAACGGTGTACGGCTTATACCGCAACAGCTTCTGTAGTGATACATAAGCAGATCGTCCGAATCGGTCAGTTTGACGTAGGCCTTACCGTCGGCCAGTGCTTCGGCGGTTAGCGTTTGTATACTATGGACACCCATTGCGTCGACATACTGGCCGCGCAATACAATCTGTTTCGGACGCATACCTTTACCCCAGATATGCGTTTGTCGGCGTTGGTGTCGAAATATACGGGGAAACTGATGTTTGGTTACGGTATTAGATTCACAACAAACCAGTACGTGTTGTACAGATAGTGTAGCTATAAATGGATCCCTATTTAATTCACCGATAATATAGTCTCGTAGTGTCCATTGGTTTGGACGAAATGTTACCATAAATTCATCGATATCTATAAATATTAGTATATTATCGCTAGAATATCGATGCCAACAATCATCAGTCATTGCCAACTGATTGACATAACTGTCCTCAAGTACGGTATTGTCAATCATACGCCACGGTATTATTTCAACAAACTGTGTCATTGATCGTAACAGTTGGTCAACTTTGGCCGATACTAACCGACTGTTATAGTAGAAAACAAATCTATCGATACCATTGATACGATAGTAGGCTATAAATTCAATTAACGTACGGACAGTTATGTACGGGCCATACATTGGTCGGACACATATTACAATCGACGATGAATTACTCGTTTGTTTTGTTTTACTATCATTTAGTGGTTTGTATTGTATATCAATTGGTTGCGACAGTCGATGAAATTGTTTATTACTATTATTATAATTTAGTTTATGGCCAACTATTACCCGACTGGGCCGCCACTGTTTACCATTACTACTAGTGGTAGACACCGGTAGCCAACATCTGAGCCGTACGACTACATAATCTTCTGGACTATTGTCATCAAAATTAGTAGTATTTATGAATTTTATATCACTTTTATCAACAATTATATTGGAGTTTGTATTACTTGGAAATAGACAGACAAACTGATTGTTATTATTGTTTTGATACCAATAGTTGTTCATAGATTTGGCTAAAATATCGATCGATTGGCGATTCGGTAACTGTTGTTGTTGTTGTTGCCATACATAAGCCGTATAGACATATAGCGGTGGATATAGTTTTAATGATAATTGTTGCCAAACAGGTATATAACTTGTGTTAACTTTAACTACAGGTGCTTGAGATGATGATGAGGAAACACTATCATTGATTTTACGAAGTTTTATCACTTTATTATCAATCAGATCACCAGAAAAACATTGACTAAGACATGGCTGATGATGATATTGATGATAATAATTTGAACATAAACTGTGTCCACATGTTTTGCCCAAACAATATTTACAATCAAATAATAGCCACCAAATATTTACGACTAAATTAACTAATAAGACAATCACTACTATTATTATGAAAATTATTTTTATATATTTTGTACGAAATATTTTTCGATGTTGTTGTCGATAATACATATTTCTAATAATAATAATATTAATCAATAATAATTTAACAATTAAAATAATAGACTAATAAAACAAAACAAAAAAAAAATATGTACAACCATGATATATATATATATATACAGTATATTTATTTATTTTTTACATTATTATACTTATCTATTTCCATAGTTTTTTTTTACTATGTGCTGTAATAATACTTTTAATTGATAAAACTGATTATATAGTGAATATTTATACAAACAAAAAATAACATTATTAAGTTTTATTTTTTATTATCTAAAATATATTGTGTGTGTATATATTAGACATGTAATACCATATAATATATAGCCATGTTTGTATATATTAATATAATAAAAATTACAAAATTATTTATAAAACATTTTATTAAATAATAGTTATTTTTTTTTGTTATATACATATATACAGTATATACTGTATAATTCAGGGCTATAAATATTTTTATTAAAAAAAAGCATAGCATATACAGTACAGTAGTATAATTAGTATTAAATTGATTATTATCATCAGTTGCCAAGTTTTTAGATATATTTAATATTACATTATATATATATATATATTTGTTTAGTTTAGAAATAGTGATAATTATTTATAGGATGGCTTTGATTAAGTACTTAAAATATTAATTATAATTGAAACAAAAAAAAAATAACTTATATTCTAACATTAAAAAACAAAACAAAAAAATAACGTAAATTGTTAGCAATTAATTATTATTAACTATTATTAGTCAACCATGTTTAGAAATTATAATTATAAAAAAATAATCTAAAATTTTTTATATAATGTAATGTAATATTGTATAATTTATTTATAGTTTAATTTATTTTAATCATATATAAATAAAAAAGTTATTAAATACTAAATAATACAACTAATAAATGATAAATTTGTTTATTATATATTTTTTGATAACTCTTTTGTTGTAAAAAAATTAAAACAAAAAACTATTTAATTTTATAATTTATATATTTATCTTATTATTATTTTTTATTCAAACAAAATTATAAATAGTTTTTCTAAATAACAATAACACGATTTTTATAATTTATATAAATTTTGTATAAATTAATAATAGTATTATATATTAATGAAATTAATTGACTACTAGTGACAACTGATATGCCGATCCACATACCAATAGTACCACCGATTTCATAGACAAGTCCATAGATATTCATAGCTAACTGTTCAGTGATTTGTGGCTCTAATGTGTGTTTCGGTATTATATTAATTTTCGTATAGTTTAGTCCCGTCGTCGTCGATGACAACCCAACTGTTGTTGAACTCATATCCGGTATTATACGGAAACACCGATTCATTGATTGTTTTATACATTTTGATTGAAAACTATAATATAAATCAAATATATTTTCATCATTACTCTGACAATTAGTTATCTCAGTATTTGTTGATAAATCTATTAATTGATATATAAATGGAAAACAACTATTGGTTTTTAAATATTCATTTTCTATACAATTATAAACTTTTTGTTGTTTTTTATTTTCATAAAATAGTTGATTAAATGGATTGTCGATTGAATCAAAACACTGATCACTGGTTGTTGTCGACAATAGTTTAACGGCTTTAGTCGTATAATAAATATTTGTAATACTATTTGATTTAATTTCAAAACTATTTCCATTATCCCAATCATCAAATTGACTTTTTAATAGTATTAATTCATTTATTTTTTTACAATTGATAACAATTTTTTTAGTTTATGTTTTTCAATATATTTGATTGTTTTATCTGTTAAATTAAATAAAAGATTATATTCTATTAGACTATAAAAAAGTAATTTTGTGAACGATTTTTTTAATTTTTTTAATTTAATTTTTAATTTAAACTTTTATATATAATTTTTTTTGAGAACAATCAATATGTGAGCCATCAGTAAACATAAACAGACAATCAATTAGAGGATAAACTAATTTAAGTATTTGGTGTCTATTAGTTGTATTAAAAATTTCTGAATAATTATTAATATGTTTGTAAATATAGTTAAAATTTTTATAGATGTCATCATTAAATAAATCTATTAATATTGGATTTGATAAAATTATTTCAATAGAAATCTCTGGTATTCTAATATTGTGTTGAAATTTAATTTGTGTTATTGTTTGATATGATCTATAAATTGAATAAATCGACAATAAATGCCAACACATTATTAGAAAACATATCATAAATATTAAAAAATTAGTTATTTGTTTAAAATGTTTTTTGAAAATATTAAACTTGATTTTTCTGACTAATGTATTGGTTGTGAATATTTTTTTCATTGATAGCATTTCTATTACTGATATTATTAATGAATAACAACTGTATCCCCAAAACATACTCATAAGTCCTCCCAATTCACACCAATAAGCTATGGCCGACATCGACGGCGAGTATATTATATTTAATTTTAATTGTCGATTAAATTCAATTATATAAAATTGTTTATATTTATTGTATATCATATCCCTATTACTTTCCATAAGTGAAATATCATACGTATAATGATTGCAATCGGGTTTGCATTTGGTTTGTAATTCAGAAATTTTGTATTTAACAATACAATCATTAATAGTTTTTTCTTTATTAAATTGTCTATTAACTGATAAAATTGATGATTTATTATGTATGCGATATTGAGTCCAATAGTAATTATAATTACATTTTCTATACTCTCTATCAGTCATTACATTTAACATGCATTCAGTTCGGGATTTTGGTTGAAGTATTAGTCGTCCATCAGTTGATTGTTTGTCGCCATCGATGCTGTTATCATAGTATTGGCAATCAGTCTGATAGGGAAACGTTAGGTATTGCTGAAGATTTGTTTCTATACTATAAAAATAAACTGAATTGTTTTTATTAATAATATACATGTAGTGTTGAAAATGTGTGGGTGTATTAGTAGTGGTCAGTGCCGATTTTAATGGCACTGTATTGAAAAAATTTATACTTATATAAGTTTTTAATCTATTTGGCTCTAATATTAAATTTGTAAAATTAGCCTGGTACAATAAAGTTAAACATTGTTTACCCGTATAGGTATAGCGCAGATAGTTTTTATCATAATATTTATGACATAAGTTGCTATCTATTATACATTCAAACAAATCTTTAAACGTATCATTACTTTTAGATAACTTATTAATCCATTGATCACTAGTAAAACACAGTGTTATCGATGGCATAGCTTTAACATCAAACATATCATCAGATTTATTAAAATACAATTCACTGTTTGTCTTATATTTCAGGTACTCTGTTGTATGAATAAATATTTTATAGATAAATAAAATCCACATAAAACTTATAATAATATTAATTTTCATAATTAATATTAAAGCAATAGTACACAAAAAAAATCTAATATTAACAATATTTAACAAAACTATGAATTTTCAATAATTTTATTACTATTGCAAATACTGTTACTAATAGTAACAAAATGTTGTTTTTTTTACTTAAAAAATTAATTAATTTATTAATTCTATTTATGAGGTTTACTCTTATAATAAACAAATTTTGTTATGTTTACTGAAAATAGTACATATCATATTTGAATTTGTTTTGTTTTGTCTGTCTGTCTGTCTGTCTGTCTGTCTGTCTGTCTGTCTGTCTGTCTGTCTGTCTGTCTGTCTGTCTGTCTGTCTGTCTGTCTGTCTGTCTGTCTGTCTGTCTGTCTGTCTGTCTGTCTGTCTGTCTGTCTGTCTGTCTGTCTGTCTGTCTGTCTGTCTGTCTGTCTGTCTGTCTGTCTGTCTGTCTGTCTGTCTGTCTGTCTGTCTGTCTGTCTGTCTGTCTGTCTGTCTGTCTGTCTGTCTGTCTGTCTGTCTGTCTGTCTGTCTGTCTGTCTGTCTGTCTGTCTGTCTGTCTGTCTGTCTGTCTGTCTGTCTGTCTGTCTGTCTGTCTGTCTGTCTGTCTGTCTGTCTGTCTGTCTGTCTGTCTGTCTGTCTGTCTGTCTGTCTGTCTGTCTGTCTGTCTGTCTGTCTGTCTGTCTGTCTGTCTGTCTGTCTGTCTGTCTGTCTGTCTGTCTGTCTGTCTGTGTCTGCTGTGTGAATTCTATTGATTTAATATAATGATTTAAGAATCTGATAAACAACTAAAATTATTTTTATCAACAGTTTCAATACAAAAAATAGTACTTAAAATAAAAAAATAGATTTAAATCTATAAACTAAAGTTTACTAAAAACATGTTTTCTGTATATTTTAAAAAATTACTGACTATTAATAATTATTATTTATTATAATAACAATTATTAAAATAGTTGAAATTAAAAAGCATTTACTTAATAGTCTAATTAAGTGTCAAAATATACATTTGTTTTTAAAAAATAAAAAAATATTCATAAAAAAGATTTAATACAAATTTTAAATTTAAGATTTTGTTTTTTAATATTTTTAATTTTTTATCTTTATAAGTCTAAGGAATATTATTTGTAAAATACAAAAACCTAAATACTTATAAAATTTATAAATACTAAATAAAATAATTAGCATATTATCATTTTACAGTAAAAGTTTGTTTGGAAATGCTTTTTAGCATTCTCAACTACTTAATATTGATTTATTTATTTAATAATATAATAAATATTTAAATAAAATAATACTATTATTATTATCTTTTGTTAAAAAAGATTGTTAATAATAATAATATTAGAATATTTGGATTATATATAAACAAATTATTAATAAAAAATAAATTAGTTTTTTTTTGTTTTATGGGATATAATAAAAATAAATTTTTAGTTGCCATTGGTTACAAAAATATTCATAAATGATATTTTGTTTATTTTTTGATATTTTATTTATGTTAATTTTGTTTTAATATAAAATAATATTAATTAACTAAAAATTATAACGGAATCTATTGTTGCTGAATTTGTTTGAATAGTATAATAATATGAAATTAATTTTTTTTAATAATTAATAGATTAATATTCATGTGTTGTTGAATATCATAAATATAAATTTTATATGTCATTTATTGTTGTTATATTAAAATACATAATTTAAATTAATTAAAATGTTTGTATATTTAAATTATAAAACTAAATATAATAAGATTGTAATTGGTAATTATGGCCATTATTTATACAATTAATTAAAACATAAAATAAAACTTACAATATTAGTTTAGTTTAAAATTAGTTAAAATAATTTTAATAAAATAATTAATAAAATAATAAATAAAATGACTAATAATATAATTAATAAAATAAATAATAAAATAATAATTAAAATAATAAATATTAGTAATTAGTAATTTAAAAACTATTAAATTAGATTTAATTAAACATATTATCAAATGTTATAATAGATTATAAAATATATGTTTTTATATCAATAGTTTAGGATATATATATATATATATAAAATAATAATAAGTTTATCCAACAATATTTGATAAACCTTTTGATAAATAAATTTTCAACACTTGTTTGGCCACAGCCTTAACCACTTCGCACTCGGCGTTGTCGACCATTTTCTCTACCCGTTCGACATATTCAATGGCTATACCAGTCGTCCGATTGGTCAAATAGTCGACTAAACCCGTAGACAATTCGATACCCGAATTGGCCAACAGTTTGGCCACATCAGTACCGGTAAGCATTGATTGGACAGTTTTGTTGAATAGTGTATCAACAAAATCCACGGCACCGGTATTTAGTTTATCAATCAAACCGGTAGTCAAATGTATAGATTGGTTTAGAGCAGCCAATCCCTGATTGATTGGTAGTTTTGTTGAATTATTAGCCGTCAATAATTTACCGGCCACTCGGACACCCCTAGAGCTTAACTTATTCACAGCACCGGTAGCTCCTTTTGATCCACTTCTGACCAATTGAGTGGCAATCGTAAATAGTTTACCAGTTAGTTGACTGGCCTTACGTGTAATATTGATACCCGTATCGATTACATCAGCCGTTTCTAACCTAACCATATCTGTGCCCATATGTACCGAATCGTTGACCAATAGTAAACTGTTTTTCATATCGGCTGCCACTAGACTTGTCCAACGACTAGTCCGATCGACCGAATCGGCTAATAGTTGATCAAATTTTTCATAATTTTCGACCGATTGTTGTCGTCTATGCCATTCAATTGCAATGGATATAAAATCAATCAATGTTTCACCCATATGTCCAGTCATCTCATGTTTAACTGAATTCAATATAAAACCCGATCCCCATTGCAATGCCGTTTTCAGTGTCCATCGGGCGGCCATACACTCGGCTTTGGCCGTCATATCGCTGTTTTGATAATCTTGACCATTGACTTCAATAGCTAATACCAGTGCTGCTAAAAACACGACTATCAATGGTTGAGATTTCATATTATTTTATTACAAAAAAAAAATAAATAAATAAATAAAAATAAAGTTTTTAATTAACAACAATTTTTTTCTGCACACAAACTGTTCAATAATTTTAGCAACATTAGTATTATTAACATTATATAACATAACATTACTAGTATATATATATATATATATATATATATATATATATATATATATATATATATATATATATATATATATATATAATTAATTAATTAATATTAAAATAGTAAAACTGTGATTTTTTTAAAACACCATATTAATTAAACTTTATATAAAAAAAAATATTTTTGTTAATAATTATTAAAAAGTTACTTTTATACTGTAGATAAACTGTATATTATTGTATGTAATATTTAAACATTGTATATATTTTTTGCTATTATTATTTTATGTATAAATATTTAAAATCATTTTAAACTATTTAATATAAATAAAATATGGCAATATTTCAACGAAAAATATAATTTTTTAATACTTTATAGTTGTTTATTACTGTATTGTAATTATGAAAAACATCATAATTTTGTTATTAATATATATATATATATATATATAACTAATTAACTAATTAATTAAAAACATTTATTTAATTAATACTGACTGAATACAAATTGACAATTTTTTTTCAGTAAATAGCATTTAATTACAAAAAATAGATTTTATTGTATATTCATAAAAAATAAAATGACAACTTATTAATATAGTTGAAATTAAAAAAAGTTTTTACTTCATAGTCTAATTAAGCGTCAAAATATACATTTGTTTTTTTCAAAAAAAATCAAAAAATATTCATAAAAAAATTAAAAATTTAATAAAAAATTTTAAATTGAAGATTTTGTTTTTTTTAATATTTGTTATTTTTATTATCTTTATTAGTCTAAGAATATAATTTGTAAAATACAAAAAAAAACCTAAATATTTATTCAATTTAAAAATACTAAATAAAATAATTAGCAAATCATTTTACAGAAAAAAGTTTGTAATGGAAATGCTTTTTTTGCATTCTCAACTAATTAATAATAAAATATTGTATATTTAAATAAAATAATAATAATTAATATATATATATAATAATATTAATTAAATAATAATAAATAATAATAGTAATAATACTTTTGTTAGAATTTAGTTTTAATTATTCATATTATATATGAATTATATATATATATATTATAATTATCAATATTTTAACTAAACACAATTAATTAAGTTTAATTAATTACTAATTGTATTTTAATATTTTTAAACAAACTGATAATTTTTATCTAAACAAAAATAATAAATGTAAACTAATTAAATAAATAAATATCAACATATCATTTAAATTTTTTAAAAAAATATTGCAAATATGATATTTTGGTTTATTCTGGAAAATATATAAATATATTAATAATTTACTGTTTAAACAGTTAGACATATTAGACAAATATTTTAATTAATTAATTAATTAATTAGTTTTTACTTTATTAGAAAAAACTATTTTTATTATATAACTAATACTAATATATATAAAATAATAAAAAATGGTGTTCAAAAAAAATAATATAATGTTATAGTATTTAAATAATAATATCAATGTTTATCATTATAATTTAAATTAATAAATTATTTATTGTCATAAAATTATAGTAATATTTAATAATACATTAATAGAAAAATATTTTATATTTATACAAATCTTAAATACAATACTGTATATCAAACAAACATTATTAATATGGTGTATAATTAAGTTAATTAAGTTAAAATATTATTATCATCATAATTAAAAAATAAATAAATATTTTATTAAATTTTATTTAAAATTATTGTACAAAAATAATGAACAATAATTGTGAAAAGTGTTTGAAAAAAATCGATTAATTAAAATAAATAAATAAATAATAATAATATTTATAATTAAAATAATTTCTAATACAATAACTATGAAACTATTGGCACTGGTAGTTGTAGCACTGGTAGCTATCACTGGTGTTTATCCAGTCAATGGTCAGAATTATTTTGCCGAATTGATGGTCAAAGCCGAGTGCGCGACTGCCCGATGGACACTGAAAACGGCACTGAAATGGGGATCGGGTTTTATAATCAATTCGGTTAGACATCAAATAACCGGTCGATTGGAAACATTGGCCGATTTTATACTACACGCACTTGAATGGCATCGGCAACAGCCGGTCAAAAATTATGTCTTATTTGATGAACTATTAGCCGAATCGGTCGATCGGACTAGTCGTTGGACAAGTAGTGTTGCCGGTAGTATGAAAAACGGTTTATTAAAGGTCAACAATACAGTACATACGGGCACCGGTAAGCTTAGGGTGGGACTCAATGAGATGATAGGTACGAGTATTAACGGTACACGTTTGGGCAGTGAATTGGCCGGCGAATTGGTCAATGTTGCCACTCAGTTGGTCAGTGTAGCCGCTAGAAGAGCTACCGGTGCCGTGAATGGCGGTGTTAAAGTGGCCAGAGATTTGTCGTCGACCGCCAATATGACTGTTATCAACAAAGGATTGGATGCCATCAACAGTTCCGTCCGATTGTCTACCGGTTTAGTCGACGATCTGAACACTGGTGGCCTGTATTTTGCCGATAGGTTACGCAACAAAAGTATCGAAACAATTCACGCGGGCGTCAATTTGACAGAGTTATTGGCCAACACGGGTGTCAACATGTCTACGGGTACTGTCGACCAGTTTACCAATCGGACAATCGGTGTTTCCATAGACTATGTCGAACGGGTAGAGAAAATGGTCGACAAAGCCGAGTGCAAAGTGGTTAAGGCTGTGGCCAAACAAGTAATAAAAATCGGTATATCATATGGTATATCAAATATTTTTGGTTAAATATATATATTTATATATTTCAACAACAAAAAAAAAATAAACGATTGATTAACCAAATAATTAATATTTACAGTATATAATGTAATAATAATAATTATTATAAAAATAATTAATATATTATAGTATTAATACCTAAAAATGTTTAATAAGATAATAAAATAATTTTTTAATGTTTTATATTTAATTTATTCTCTCTCTCTCTCTCTCTCTCTCTCTCTCTCTCTCTTTCTTTCTCTCTCTCTCTCTCTCTCTCTCTCTCTCTCTCTCTCTCTCTCTCTTAACTCTTGTATTCAAATACAAGAATTAAAATATTTAAAAAAAAATCAATATTTAAAGCACTTTTTTAAAGGTAAAATCAAATACGAAAATTTCTATTAAAATTATGATAAAATAATTTAATAAAATTGATATTTTTTACTATTAACTAATTAAATTATTTTTTAATCTATTGTTAGTCCTATGAAATTGTTTAAATTAAATTTCAATATTTTTAATTCAATTGTTTTATAAACTTAAATAATTGACAGCACATTACTTGAAAATTAATTGTAGTTTAATATATTTTACTTTACAAATTATGTTTAAATGAAAAAATAATTAAAGTAAACTAAATAATTACGTATATATATATTAAAATTATAAAATTTAATGAAAATATGATATAATAGTCTTTATATATATATATACTGTATATATATATTAATTAGTTATAAACAAATATGAAGTTTTAAAATTATATTTTACGTTAAATATTATGTTTTATTTATATTAAATAGTTTATTGAAATTAAATACATTATTTTTTATAAGTTAAAAATATTTATCATAATTAAATATTTATACATAAAATAATATCATAATATACAAACAAAATACATATATAATAATGTATTTAATAAATCAGTATATTATAGATAACAGTAATTTTTAAATAATTTTTTTTATATAAAGTTTTATTTAATATGATGTTTTTTAAATACAGTATTACTATTTAATATTAATTAATTAATTATTAACAATAATATTATTATATATTTAATAATGTTATTAAAATTGTTGTACAATTTGTGTGCGCAAAAAAAACTTGAATAAAATATTATGAACTCTCATTTATTTACTACTACTACTACTACTGTACTATTTGTAGCACTGGTAGCTACTATTCAAGTCAATGGTCAAGATTATC
The DNA here is from genome assembly GCF_028296485.1 of Oppia nitens. NCBI lineage: Eukaryota > Metazoa > Arthropoda > Arachnida > Sarcoptiformes > Oppiidae > Oppia > Oppia nitens. Next base: position 32,793 of record NW_026533199.1, read on the forward strand.
AAAACGGCGAAATGATGGCCAAAGCCGAGTGTATGGCCGCCCGATGGACACTGAAAACGGCATTGCAATGGGGATCGGGTTTTATATTAAATTCAGTTAAACATGAGATGATTGGACGTATGGATAGACTAATTGATTTTATATCGATTTCAATTGAATGGCATAGACGACAACAATCGGTCGAAAATTATGACCATTTTGATGAACTATTAGCCAATGCGGTCGATCGGACTAGTCGTTGGACAAGTCTGATTGCCGCCGATATGAAAAACAGTTTAGTAGTAGTCAACCATACCCTACATAAGGGTACGGATATGGTTAGGTTAGAATCGGCTAAAGTAATCGATACGGGTATTAATATTACCCGAAAGGCCAGTCAACTAACTGGTAAACTATTGACGATTGCCACTCAATTGGTCAGAAGTGGATCAAAAGGAGCTACCAGTGCAGTGAATAAGTTAGGCTCGTCGGGTGTCCGAGTAGTCGGCAAATTGTTGACGGCTAACAATTCAACAAAACTACCAATCAATCAGAGATTGGCTGCTCTAAACCAGTCTATACATTTGACTACCGGTTTCATTGATAAACTAAATACCGATGCCGTAGATTTTGTTGATAAACTATTCAACAAAACTATCCAATCGATGCTTACCGGTACTGATGTGGCCAAACTGTTGGCCAATTCGGGTATCGAATTATCAACGGGTTTGGTCGACTATTTGACCAATCGGACGACTGGTATAGCCATTGAATATGTTGAACGGGTAGTGAAAATGGTCGACAAAGTCGAATGCCAAGTGGTTAAGGCTGTGACCAAACAAGTGTTGAAAATTTATTTAACAAAAGTTTTATCCAATATTGTTGGATAAAATTATTATTATTTTATATATATATATATATATATATCTTAAACTATTGATATAAAAACATATATTTTATAATCTATTATAACATTTTATCAAAAATATAACTTATATTATGATAATATGTTTAATTAAATCTAATTTAAAAGTTTGTAATTATTAATATTTATTATTTTATTATTTATTTTATTTATATTGATAAATTTAATTTTGGAATAAAACAAAATTTATTGTCTACTTATTGATTGACATAATTATTTAGTTAATATGTACTGGCACATTTAAATTTTTTAAAAAATAAATAAAGTCCGACACATTATAATGCGCAAATTAATTGTAGTTTAATATTTTATTTAAAAAAAATAAATTTATTGTAAACTAATTAAATAAATTGTTGTTTAATTAATGCTTTTTATTTTTGTTGTTGGTGTTGTTGTTGATAATCGGTTGAATAAAACCATATGATATAATGACATAAATATGATAGACAGCCAGGTAGAAAATTATTTGTCAAAAAAATCACACCCACCCCACCCACATAACTACTAACGTAGCACTTCACACTAACCACACTCACTAACCGTAAATAAATAATAATTAAGTAATAAAACAAAAATTTTATATATGTATATCTATATAAAAAAAATCTATATATATATTAAAATCATACCAAAATCGATATCAGATTTCATACGTTTGTATTTAATAAAAATTTTAAAAATTTTTAAGTTATTTTAATGTAATTTTAATTTTAACTATTGTATTTGAAGCTGGGACCAAGGTAGTACTTAGTATTGATTGTATAATAAATTATTAGACTTTTTTTAAATCAATTTTCTACAAGTTAATTAAATAAATTATATTATAATAAAATATTTTTTCATATAATTTGAAATAAATGCAATTCTTGTAATAATAAAAAAAATCTATTAACCCTAATAAAAAATAAACTAAAATTAAATCTAGAATTAAATCAACATTATAAAAAAATAATACTTTAAATATATTTGAATGTATTTTTTTACTAATAATTATTACAGTATACTATATAACAAAACTGATAAACAATGTAAACTGACAAAAACAGTTAGCAATTAATAAATAAAACTCATAGTTAGTAAACGGAAATAAATTTAAACAATAAATGCCAATCAATGGACCGCTTAGTAGTTCACAGAGTCGACCCAATTTCATGCGCTGCCTAAGCGACAGCACCCGGTGATTGCGTGCCAACTGTCCACTTAACGGGACATAGGATTTATGGGCAGATATACCGATCGCACACAACAAATGATTGACATAAAACATGTTGACAACAATAGCAGCTAATAGTAATGATAGTAAAATTTTCCAAATAATTAACGGCTCGTAAATGATAAAAATTAGTCCAAAATCAAAGCCGGGTATAAATATATAATAATAAATAAATAGGATATCACTTATCCAGGTATTGGTTTCGGCTACCAGTTCTACACAACTATTGTATTCAACAAGTATTTCGTTTAGATTGATGTTTAGTCCTTCAAAAAAAAAAAAAAAAAACAAAACCAAAAAAATTATTATTTAATTTTTGAATTTAATAGTAAATTAAAAAAAATAAATTATAAAATAATTTTATATACATATATAATGCCAATTAAAAGTTTTAAAAATTTTAGTAATAATATATCGTGTAAACAGTTAACTAAGCAAGGTAACTTACAGTAGTATACAGTTAGCTAATATTTGGTAATTTATATATAAAAAAAGTACCTTGCTAAATCATTTAAATAATATTACTAAAATTTTAACTTTTTAAGTGGTATAAACTGGTACAATATAGTTATTTAAAAAAAATAAATTTTAATATAATCATAATAATACTTTTATCATTTTTGATGATTTTCATATTAACTTGATCAAATCTTGATGTCAAATACAGTGAAACTATATAGACATAGTAGAGAGCATTGAGCAATAGTGCTGATCCAGTTTGCGCTGCCGATACTATCGGTACTATCAATATGATTATCATTGATTTATAACATTGATCGTAGGCTACAATTAGCATTAATGTCGACAATAATAATAGGGTTACGATTGTACCGTAAGTGAGTAGTTCGCTGGCAATTATTGAATATTTTGTACAAAACAAACAGTTTCTATTGAATCGATCAAATTGTTTGCCATATAATTGTAATCTTGATTGCCATTCGAGTCTATAAAATAATTGATAAAATCTACCAGTACCATTTTTTTCTAGGTATAACATATGTGTACCTGATATATTTTAATAAATAGATAAATTTATATATTTAAAATTTATATATTATTAAATATATTTATTATGAATATACCGGTATATATATAATGTAAATTGATGTATATAAAATTTAAATAGTTAGCTAGTTAAATTAGTTTACTTAAACTAGTTTATATATCAATATATGTGATGTGTGTATAACTTATATATGTGATGTATATATATATATATATATGTGATGTGTATATATATACCCATTTTTCCCCGGAAATTTCTTGCCAATTACATGGAAAATAGTAGGAATTTTTTTTTTGGGAATTTTATTCATATTACTTACCCATTCTCTGGATATAAATATTTTTATCAACAACAACAAAAAATTGTCGTTTAAAATACAATTAAAATAATAATAATAATAATATAAATACAACCATATAGCCTGCTTTATATAAGATATATATATATTTATAATCCTACCTAGACAAGCCATAAATACAGCAATCAATATTACAACCAATTCCCAAATATGTTTTTTATTCATTAGAAACATTGGATTTACTAATAGAAAATCCAGTCTCGGGTCTTTGGTTAGAAATAATACTAAAAATCTGATCGCATAAATCCATATATTAATAATTTGTATGTAAGCAACAAAACGACGTTTTTGGCTAAATCTGCCCATAAAATAGTCATCAGTATTGTTTGCTACTAATAGTGTTTTACTACTAATATATTTCTGAAACAATTCAATGCCCAACACTTTGCCCTCAATGTGCTGGTCGTCCCTAAAACCGGTTAACAATTCAATCAATTTGTTGGTTAACTTATTCATTGTTAATAATAATATATATCTGATATCTTTTATTCAAAAAAAATAAATAATAATAATTGTAATAAAATTAATTTGTTTTGTCAACTAATAATGATATATACACTATAACTAATAAATTATAAACTAAACAATAATAACTTAAATGCTTATATTATATATATATATAATTTATTATTTTATGAGACAGTATAGTGAGACAACTGAAAAAATTCATCAAAAAAAATAATTTAATTCAAAAAATCAATTATTTGAATTCATTGCTTTAATGTGTTTTTATTAATAAATAATTTAATACAATAACAAAAAATTTATATTCACATAATATAGATTATTTCAAAACAATAATTAATTTTCAAGAAAAAAATCCTATGTATTATTTAATATTTAATTAAATAATTATAATGAATATATAGTGTGACCCAAATATAAAATTCATTAAAAATATATTTAAATTAGAAATAAAAATCAATTTTATTAATATTAATACCATAACTTTAATATTAAATTATAATACTGTATATTGAATTTTAAATATCTAAATTATTATTATAAAAAATTATTTCTATAAAATATTTTAATTAATATATTAATATTATTAATAATAATAATATTAGTTTTTACTAAACAATTTGAATTATAAAGTTTATTATAATAATAATATTATTATAAAACAAATAGTTTATTAGTTTAAAAAAATAATAAAATAAATTAATAAAAAATTTTGATTAAATACATCAATATATTGTAAACAAAATTTTAAAATACAGTATATTATTAAAAAATAATATAATGGATATATAAATATATCATTGCAAACAATGTTTTGATTGTATTCATGATATAATTATATTTGTATACTAATGGAAATATGAATCTCAAAAAAGTTGTTATTTTAAGAATAATAATAATAAAATTAAGTAAAATAATAGAGTTTTATATAAAAATTTATATCATATATAATAAAAAATTAAAAATCAATTTACAAATATATTAAATAGTAAATGTTGAATAAAATATAATGTTTTTATTATGAATTATAAATAATTATTTTATTTGTAACTATTGGTAACACTTTATTTTGGTTTAATCAAAAATATTTCTAAATAATATAAATATACAGATATTTTTATAAAATGTTTAAATTTTCATATAAACTATTTATTATAAACTTATAATTTTTATTTAAAAAATATTTCAGATTAATATTGTAATTTTAATATTGTAATTAATTATTATTGTAATTTGTTTTAAACAAATTGATAATTTTATTTAACTAATATAGTATAAAATTATGGCAATTAATGTTTTTATTCGTTTATTATGGATTTTATTTAACTATAAAATACTATTGCATACAACAGAGTACTTGAAATACCAGACAAACAATGAATTGTATTTCAATAAATCTGATGATGTTTTTGATGTGAAATCAATGCCATCGATAACACTATGTTTTACTACTAAACAATGGATAAAATTGTTATCTGAAAGTAATGATATGTTTGACAATTTGTTTAAATGTTCAATAAATAACATATTATTTCATAAACTTTATGATAAAAACTATCTGCGCTATACCTATACGGGTAAACAATGTTTTACTCTAATGTACCAGGGTAATTTTACAAATTTCAAAATAATTCCCAAAATATTAAATACCAAAATAAATATAAATGTTTTCAATGTTTCGGCAGTTAGTATAGCACTGACCAGTAGTAATACGCCCACACATTTCCAACACATGGATACTATAAGTGAAAACAACAGATATTTATATACTATAGAAACAAATCTTCAACAATACCTACCGTTTCCCTATCAGACTGATTGCCAATACTATGATATCAGTGATGACGAAAAACAATCAACTGATGGACGACTAATACTTCAACCAAAATCCCGAACTGAATGCATGTTAAATGTAATGACTGATAGAGAGTATAGAAAATGTAATTATAATTACTATTGGACTCAATATCTCATTGAAAATAAATCATCAATTTTATCAGTCAATAGACATTTAACTAAATTAAATAATAAAAATTTTACCAACAATTGTATTGTTAATTACAAAATGTCTGAATTGCACGCAAAATGCAAACCCGATTGCAATCATTATACGTATGATATATTTTATGTGATAGTTAACAATGACTTAAGAAATAATATTAAACAAAGTTTTATAATTTATATTAATCGACACTTAAGATTAAATATAATACATTCACCGGCGATGTCGGCCATAGCTTATTGGTGTGAATTGGGAGGACTTATGAGTATGTTTTGGGGATACAGTTGTTATTCATTAATAATAACAGTAATAGAAATGTTTTCTTTGAAAAAATTATCAAAAACTAGATTAGAAAAAACTTATTTGTTTAATATTATCAATAAGTATTTTAAATATATTAAACAACTAATTAATTATTTAATATTTCTAATATGTTTTATCCTAATGTGTTGGCATTTATTGTCGATAATTTCAATTTATAAAACTTATCAAACAATAACACAAATAAAATTTGCAAACAATATTAGAATACCAGAAATTTCTGTAGAAATTTTAGATTTACCGATATTTTCTCAAAATTTATTTAGCAATGATATCGATAAAAATTTTAACTATATTTACAAACATATCAATAGTTATGCGGAAATGTTTAACACGTCTAATAAACTCCTATTAAGACAATCATTGAATCCATTAATTGATTGTCAGTTTAGGTTTATTGATGGTTCATATATTGATTGTCCGGAAAAAAAACTTTATATAAAAGTTTATAATTTACAGAAAACATCGACTGAATTATACTATAATATTATTATTAAATTTAATTTGTTAACAAATTTAACAAATAAAACCATTGGCTATATAATTAAACATAAACTAAAACAATTAGTTATTAAATGTTACGAAATTATAGATTCAAAAATTATATTAAATACTATGTTTGATGATTGGAGTGATAGAAAATATTTTAATATCAAACCAAATACTATTAATAATATTTATTATACGACTAAAGCCATCAAACTATTGCAAACCAATGATCAGTGTTTAGATTCAATGGACAAACCATTTGGTGGTTTAGTTTATGAAAATAAAAAACAAGAAAAAATTCAAAATTGTATTGAAAATGAATATTTCAAAACTAATAGTTGTTTTCCATTTACTTTACATGAAATAGATTTATCAACAAATACTGGTATAACTAATTGTCAGAGCAATGAAAATCCAATTGATTTGTTTAATAGTTTTTTTCTAAATTGTTTGAAACAATCAATGGTTCGGTGTTTCCGAATACTACCGGATATGAGTTCAACAACAGTCGGGTTGTCGTCGACGACGGGATTCCTGAACTATACTGAGATTAATATACAGATCTTACCAAATGCTTTAGGTATTGGCAAAAGTATAAAGAATTTGATTTATTTTTTTATATTGTATTATTAACCAACTATTCAATAACATATGTTATGAATTTTATCAAATTATCATTAATAGTTTCAAAGTTATTGTAATTAAAAAAGGTCTTGTCGTTGAATATTTTGTATACTAAATATGCAAAATTTTGGGACGTTATTTTTTTCTTAAAATTATAAACAAAAAAAACAAATATTGTTTCTTAAACTTATCAAAGTTAACTCACAAGATAATAAAGTTTTTTATACCAGTATCAGTTTAAATATAAATTAATTCAGAAAAAAACAATAAAGCTTAAAAGTTGACCAAATATCATTAATGACCACTTGTAAAGACGATTCATTCAGGAAACAACTGCTGATCATAAATTAAATTAGTATATGTCATGAGTAGGAGTAATAGTCAGGCTTTTTACGCACATAACAGTTATAAAAATATTTTATAGAATTAGCTGTACAAAAGCAATTTTGTCAATTTGTACCTAATAATTTTTGGTTTGTCAATTGAGGTGACTTTGAAAAAATGTCGATTAAATTTTAATCTCTAAGAAAATAATTCCGAAAAACTTACGAATAAAAGAGTAATAGTTGAAGAAGCATATCTTCATTTTATGAGTCAGACTTACCACAGGAATTGAAAATATTGATCTTTAAAGATAAAATTTCACATATTTGATAAAGTGTCTGATAACTTTGAAACTATTAATGATAATTTGATAAAATTCATAACATATGCTATTGAATAGTTGGTGAATAATATGATATAGAAAAATATATCGAACACTTTATACTTTTGCCAATACCTAAAGCAATTGGTAAGATCTGTAATACCGAAACATACATTAGAGCCACAAATCACTGAACAGTTATCAATGGATATCTATTCACTTGTCTATGAAATCGGTGGTACTATTGGTATGTGGATCGGCATATCAGTCATCACTAGTAGTCAACTAATTTCATTAATATATAATACTATTATAAATTTGTATAACATTTATTTAAATTATAAAAATCGTGTTATAGTTATATAAATTATCATTGATGTATTATTAAACAAATTAATTTAAAATTTAAAAATTATTTTCATTTTCTTGTAAATATTGTCAAAATAAATATTTTAAACAAATAATTAATTTTTGAAATTGTATTTTTATTGTTTTAATCGTCATATTTGTTGTCAACTCAACTAATTTATTATAAATTTTTAATTTTCTTTAACTATTTATATCTCAATTTTTTATGAGTATATATGAAAATCTCATTATTAATTATCTAAAAAAATAATTATTGTTTGTTAATTAATTGCACTTTAGTATACTTTATATATATATCTTTGAAAATTATTAATTAGTATTTATTATATTTTTCTGTATTATACAGTATATTAATTTAACAACTAAACTAATTATTTTTATAATATGAGTATAATTTTATTAAAATTATTATAGATTTAAAATATAATATACTCCAAACAATAAATAATAATAATTTAGTCAATTTAATAATTCGTGTAATTATTATTTTAGAGAAACTATTATATTATTCACAATTTATAGTTTGGTTAATAAGTATTAATATATAAAAATAAATTACTGTATATTATGTTTGAAAATATTATAGTTTATTACAATACATAAGGAATTAAAAACATTTTTTTAAACCTTAACCAAATAATTATGTTATTTATTAATACTATAGTTCTTTATAATTATTTTTTTGAAAACAAATATTTTGTTAAACTGTATTAAATTTTAAGTTTATATTTATATTATACAGTATTCTCATAAAATTTATTTTTAATATTAAAGTTTTTTGGTATTATTTATTTTAATAATTATTTTTAAAAAATGTATTTTCCCTTTCTATCGATCAAAGGGTTAAAAAAATTAAAAAATATTTTATCAAAATTTATTTTAAAAATTATTATTAATAAAATAACTAAAATTCAAATAACAAGATATCATATACAATATATTGATATATTTGTAACCAATAGTTACCTTTAAAAAAATATTTGTTTTAAGTCTATTCCATGAATAAATAAATAATTAATTAATTTTTGCATTAATAATGTGTTTGTATAATACAAATACTGTATTATTATTATTATTATTATTAAATAATAATGATGTTATTATTTTATATATTATTAACTAGTTGAGAATGCTTTTAAAAAAACATTTCCATATAAACTTTTGGCAAAAATAAACAATAATTATTTATTTAATTATTATAATATGTATTTTTCAATAATTGTATAAATAATTTAAGTTATATTTTTGTATTACGAAAAAATAATATGTTATTAAACTTAATAACAACAACAAAAATAGCATAAATTATTTAAAAAAAACAAAAAATATTCAGATTTTAATATATATCTATTAAATTAAGGAGTTTGTACTGAAATGCTCTCTAGCATTCTCAACTGTTTTTATTATTATGAATTCAACAATTTTTTAGTGTAACTATTGGTAACACTTTATTTTTCGGTTTTTATCTAAAAATTTAAACACTAATATTGGGTATAAGTTTTTAAAAAGTTTATATCAATAAATAAATTATTATTGTTAACTAATAATTTAGAAATTATGTATTATATGTATTAGAATTTTTAATTTATTTCTGATCAATATTTTTAATAATTATTTTAATAAATTGATAGATATATAATATTTTATGAATAATTATGTCGATTAATGTTATTATAAGTTTTATGTGGATTTTATTTATCTATAAAATACTATTACATACAACAGAGTACTTAAAATATCAGACAAACAGTGAATTGTATTTTAATAAATCAAATAATTTGTTTGATATAAACTCTATGCCATCGATAACATTGTGTTTTACTGATCAATGGCTTACATTGTTATCCAAAATCAACGATCCGTTTGATTATATGTTTAATTGTGATCTAAATGGGCGATTATGTGATAAATTTTATAATAAAAACTATCTGCGCTATACCTATACGGGTAAAATGTGTTTAACTCAAATGCATCAGGGTAATTTTTCAAATTTAAAAATAATTCCCGAAATATTAAATACCGAAATAGATATGACTTTTTTCAATGTTTCGGCAGTTAGTATAGCACTGACCAGTAGTAATACACCCACACATTTCCAACACATGGATACTATTCATGAAAATAAGTTATATGATTTTAAGATGCATCCAAATCTTCAACAATACCTACCGTTTCCCTATCAGACTGATTGCCAATACTATGATAACAGCATCGATGGCGACAAACAATCAACTGATGGACGACTAATACTTCAACCAAAATCCCGAACTGAATGCATGTTAAATGTAATGACTGATAGAGAGTATAGAAAATGTAATTATAATTACTATTGGACTCAATATCTCATACAAAATCAATCATCAATTTTATCAGTCAATAGATATTTAACTAAATTAAAAACTAATAATTCTATTAGCAATTGTATTGTTAAACAAAAAATTTCTGAATTACACACAAAATGCAAACCCGATTGCAATCATTATACGTATGATATTTCACTTTTGGTAATTAACATTAAGTCCAACAATAAATTTAAGCAAAATATTAATGTTAATCGACACTTAAAATTAAATATAATACATTCACCACTGATGTCAGCCATAGCTTATTGGTGTGAATTGGGAGGACTTATGAGTATGTTTTGGGGTTACAGTTGTTATTCATTAATAATATCAGTAATAGAAATGTTTTCACTGAAAAAATTGTTAAAAACTAAATTTGAAAGAAAAATCAAAATTAACAAAAAAATATTTAAAAAATATCAAAAAACAAAGCAATTATATAATATTTATTATATGTTTTTTCCTAATGTGTTGGCATTTATTGTCGATAATTTCAATTTATAAATCATATCAAACAATAACACAAATAAAATTTGCAAACAATTTAAGAATACCATTGTTATCTAATTAAGATTAAATATAATACATTCACCGGCGATGTCGGCCATAGCTTATTGGTGTGAATTGGGAGGACTTATGAGTATGTTTTGGGGATACAGTTGTTATTCATTAATAATAACAGTAATAGAAATGTTTTCTTTGAAAAAATTGTCAAAAACTAGATTAGAAAAAACTTATTTGTTTAATATTATCAATAAGTATTTTAAATATATTAAACAACTAATTAATTATTTAATATTTCTAATATGTTTTATCCTAATGTGTTGGCATTTATTGTCGATAATTTCAATTTATAAAACTTATCAAACAATAACACAAATAAAATTTGAACACAACATTAGATTACCAGAGATTTCTGTAGAAATATTAGATTTTACTATATTTTCACAAAATTTATTTAGCAATGATATCGATAAAGATTTTAACTATATTTACAAACATATCAATAGTTATGCGGAAATGTTTAACACGACTAATAAACTCATATTAAGACAATCATTGAATCCATTAATTGATTGTCAGTTTAGGTTTACTGATGGCTCACATATTGATTGTCCCGAAAAAAAACTTTATATAAAAGTTTATAATTTACAGAAAACATCGACTGAATTATACTATAATATTATTATTAAATTTAATTTGTTAACAAATTTAACAAATAAAACCATTGGCTATATAATTAAACATAAACTAAAACAATTAGTTATTAAATGTTACGAAATTATAGATTCAAAAATTATATTAAATACTATGTTTGATGATTGGAGTGATAGAAAATATTTTAATATCAAACCAAATACTATTCATAATATTTATTATACGACTAAAGCCATCAAACTATTGCAAACCAATGATCAGTGTTTAGATTCAAATATTTTCACAAAATTTATTTAGCAATGATATCGATAAAGATTTTAACTATATTTACAAACATATCAATAGTTATGCGGAAATGTTTAACACGACTAATAAACTCATATTAAGACAATCATTGAATCCATTAATTGATTGTCAGTTTAGGTTTACTGATGGCTCACATATTGATTGTCCCGAAAAAAAACTTTATATTCAAGTCTATAATTTACAGAAAACATCGACAAAATTATATTATAATATTATTATCAAATATAATCTGTTATCAAATTTAACAGATAATAAAACAATCGATTATATAATGAAACATAAATTAAAACAATTAGTTATTAAATATTATGATATTATAGATTCAAATATTTTAGTAAACACTATGTTTGATGATTGGAGTTATGGAAATGATTTCAATATAAAACTAAATACTATTACAAATATTTTTTATACGACTAAAGCCGTCAAACTATTGCCGACAAAAACCAGTGATCAGTGTTTAGATTCAATCGACAATCCATTTGATCGTTTAGTTTATGAAAATAAAAAATTAGTAAAAATTCAAAATTGTGTGGAAAATGAATATTTCAAAACCAATAGTTGTTTTCCATTTACTTTACATGAAATAGATTTATCTAAAAATACTGATATAACTAATTGTCAGAGCAATGAAAATCCATTGGATTTATTTAAAAGTTTGTATTTTAAATGTTTTAATCTAATAATGTTTAGATGTTTCCGAATACTACCGGATATGAGTTCAACAACAGTCGGATTGTCGTCGACTACGGGATTCCTGAACTATACTGAAATCAATATAATACCGAAACACTCATTAGAGCCACAAATCACTGAACAGTTATCAATGGATATCTATTCACTTGTCTATGAAATCGGTGGTACTATTGGTATGTGGATCGGCATATCTGTCATCACTAGTAGTCAATTAATTTCATTAATATATAATACTATTATAAATTGGTTCAACATTTATAAAAATTATAAAAATCGTGTTATTGTTATTTAAGAAAAACTATTATATTATTCACAATTTATAGTTAATGTAGAAATAAAATTAAATTACTGTATACTATATATTAAATTATATTATAGTTTATGATACAATTTATAATAAAAAAATTAACCTAAAATAATTTATTTATTTATTAATACTATAAAAATTATTAAAACTAACTGTCCCTCCTCTCCATCCCCACACATACATAACATTTTGATACATTAGTACAAATAAAATAAAATAAAAATTGTTTAATTTCATAATAAATTTCTATAAAAAAATATAATACAGTTATTAACAAATAATTATAATAATAATAAACTCAAACTAATATATAACAAAAGGCTATCAATTTCAACAGTAATTCGATTATTAAAATTATTGGCAAAACTGGACTATATATATATATATATATATATTACATGATTATACTTTTGAAACAAATTATTATAACTATAACGGGTATATTATTTTATCAAAATTAAAAAAAACTATTTTTATTACTAAATAACTAAAATGAAAATAACAAGTTATCATAAATTACAATATATTTGTAACCAATAGCTACATAAAAAAATATATTAGTAACCAATAGCTACATAAAAAAATATATTTGTTTTTATTATATTAAATGTATAAAAAATAAATTAATAAATTTTTGTATTAACAATTTGTTTGTGTTATTATTGTTGTTATTATTAATTATAATATATATTATCATATTTACTAGTTGAGAATGCTTACAAGCATTTCCATACAAACTTTTCGAAAAAAATAAAATTATTTATTAATTATTATAATTTGCATTTTTAAATTATATAAATATTTTAATTATTTGTATATTAAAAAAACACAATTCTTAAAATTAACTAAAATTAATTTAATCAACTTAGTCAATATCATAATAACATTAATAAAGCTAAAAATATATAGTCAATTTAAGATTTCAATTTGATTTTTAAAAAAAATTTTAAACGCATATATATTACGACATTTTATTAGACTATATAATAAAATATTATTAATTTAAAAATTTTTATAATTTGTCTATTTTTGAAAATATATGTTTTAAAATGCTATTTGTTGCTATTTTTTTGCTATTTGCTAAAAATTAGTTCAATTTTTTTGTATTGAAACTCCTAAAACCTTATTTTTGTAGTCGATTCTTAAATCATTTTTATAAAATCAATAAAATTCAGACAAACAAACCGACAAAACAAATTCTGATATGATTTGCACTATTTTCAGGAATAATTTGTTGTAAACTTTATAAATGAAATTTATTAATTTGTTTTTGTTTTTTTTAAATATTTTGTCACTATTAGTAACAGTATTTGAATAGTAAACAAAAATATTATTATTATTTTAAATCTTAGCAAAAATATTAAATCAGAGAATTAGTATTGAATTTATTAAATATTTCTAATATTAACTTTTTGTTTAACATTTTATGTACTATTAGTAACAGGTATTTGAATAGTAACAAAAAATATAGAAAATTTTTACAAAAAAAGTTTTAAATCGTTATTAAATTAGAGAATTAATAAATTTATTAAATATTGATAATATTAACTATTTTATATAAGCAAAAAAAAATAATAATAGTTGATGTGATAATGAAAATTAATGTTATCATAAGTTTATTATGGATTTTATTTATCTATAAAATAATAATACATTCAACAGAGTACTTGAAATACAAGACAAACAGTGAATTGTATTTCAATAAATCTGATGATATGTTTGATGTAAAAACTATACCATCGATAACACTGTGTTTTACTAGTGATCAATGGATTAATAATTTATCAGAAAATAATGATACGTTTAAACATTTGTTTGAATGTGACTTAAATAATAATATAAATTGTCATAAATTACATGACAAAAATTATCTACGTTATACCTATATGGATAAACAATGTTTAACTTTATTGTACCAGGGCAATTTTACTAATTTTAAAATAATTAACAGTTTTAATACTTTAATAACTATAGATTTTTTAAATGTTTCGGCAGTAAATATAAGACTGATTTGTAGTAATACACCCACACATTTCCAACAACATATGGATAGTATTTATGAAAACAATATATATGTTTATAATATAGAAACAAATCTTCAACAATATCTGCCGTTTCCCTATCAGACTGATTGCCATAACTATGATATCGATGGCGAAAAACAATCAACTGATGGACGACTAATACTTCAACCAAAATCCCGAACTGAATGCATGTTAAATGTAATGACTGATAGAGAGTATAGAAAATGTAATAATATTTACTATTGGACTCAATATCTCATTACAAATCAATCATCAATTTTATCAGTCAATAGACATTTAACTAAATTAAAAACTAATAATTCTATTAACAATTGTATTGTTAAATACAAAATTTCTGAATTACAAACAAAATGCAAACCCGATTGCAATCACTATACGTATGATATTTCACTTTTGGTAATTAACATTAAGTCCAACAATAAATATAAACAAAGTTTAAAGATTTTAACAAAACGACAGTTAAAATTAAATGTAATACATTCACCATTGATATCAGCCATAGCTTATTGGTGTGAATTGGGAGGACTTATGAGTATGTTTTGGGGATACAGTTGTTATTCATTTATAATATCAATAATAGAAATGATTTCACTTAAAAAATTGTTAACAATAAGTTTATTAAGAAAAATCAATTTCAATATTTTCAAACAACTAATTAAATTTTTTATATTTATTATATGTTTTCTAATAATGTGTTGGCATTTATTGTCGATTTATTCAATTTATAAATCATATCAAACAATAACACAAATAAAATTTCAACACAATATTAGAATACCAATGATTGATATTGAAATCAATTTTATAGATCCAATAATAAAAGATTTGTCTATTGATTACAACGATAAAGATTTATATTTTATTTACAAACATATTAATAATTATGGAGTAATTATGTTTAATACGAATACTAGACAATGATTACGACAAATATATTATCCACTAATTGATTGTCGTTTTTGGTTTACTGATGGATCGTATTTGGATTGTCCTGAAAGACAATTATCTATATATGTCTATAGATTAGAGACAAAATCGACAAAATTATTATTTCATTACGAATTAATATTTAGATTSCTATTTAATTYWACAGATCATAAAACAATCAAATTTATTGAAAAAAATCATAAACTAAATAAATTAGTTATTAAATMTAAATTATTTGAAAATGCAATTATCTTATTAAACACACAGTTTGATGATTGGGGTAATGGATATARTTTTCATATCAAACAAAATAGTATTACAAATATTTWTTATACGACTAAAGCCGTCAAACWAYTGSCGACTACAACAGCCAGTGATCAGTGTTTAGATTCAATCGAYAATCCATTTRATCRGATATTTTATGAAAATAAAAAACTAGAAAAAATTCAAAATTGTATYGAAAATGAATATTTAAAAACYAATAGTTGTTTTCCATTTATATTAAATGAAATAAATTTATTAACAAAWTCTGAKATAAYTAATTGTCAGAGCGATGACAATATATTTGATTTATATAATAGTTTTAAATCAAAATGTATAAAACAAACAATGAATCGGTGTTTCCGATTAATACCGGATATGAGTTCAACAACAGTTGGGTTATCGTCGACGACGGGATTCCTGAACTATACTGAGATTAATATAATACCGAAACACACATTAGAGCCACAAATCACTGAACAGTTATCAATGGATATCTATTCAGTTGTCTATGAAATCGGTGGTACTATTGGTATGTGGATCGGCATATCAGTCATCACTAGTAGTCAACTAATTTCATTAATATATAATACTATTGTTAATTTGTATAACATTTATATAAATTATAAAAATCGTGTTATTGTTATTTAGAGAAACTTTTATATTATTCACAATTTATAGTTAATGTAGAAATTAAATTACTCTATAATATATATTAAAAAATATTACAATTTATGATACAATATTTTTAAAAAAATTAAACCAAAATAATTTATTTATTTATTAAATACTGTAAAAAATATTAAAACTAACTGTCCCTCCTCCCTATCCCAACACATACCTAACATTTTGATATATTAGTACCAATAAAATAAAAATTGTTTCTTTTTTTAGAATAAATTTTTATAAAAAAAAATATAATACATAATTATTACCAAATAATAATAATAATAATAAATTTTTAATATAAAACAAATGGTTATTAAATATTAAATCAAAATATATATTTGGTATAATTTAAAATTATTTATTAAAACAATAATTATCTAAAATTAAGTACAATCTCTTAAATTAAACTTAATAAAGACTTAAAAACTAATTTAGAAATTATAATATTAATATCAAATATATTTAAATTATTTATTTTGTTTCTACAATCTCTCTCTCTCTCTCTCTCTCTCTCTCTCTCTCTCTCTCTCTCTCTCTCTCTCTCTCTCTCTCTCTCTCTCTCTCTCTCTCTCTCTCTCAATAGTATTAACGTAAACTAAAAAAAACTACACACATTATTATTATATAAATAAATATTAAATAATTTAATTAACAATAATTGAATTGATAGATAAACTGCTTAATTGCTTAAGTAATAATTCAACAATTAATCAGTAATAAAATGTACAAATGTATTATTATTATTATTATTATTATTATTATTATTATTATTTAAACAAAACGATAAAAACTAATATAACATATTTTTACAAGAAATAAAATACTTCAATAGTAGTAATCAGATAAATATATTTTTAATTAAGTTTCTATAAAATATACAAATATTTAATTATATCAGTTATAAATTTATTTGTATTAATAATATAACTAATGAAAAACAGTATAATATTATAACACTACTAATTATATAAATTATATAAACAATTTTTTTATTATTTAACTGCTATTATAATAATAAATGTTTTATATAATTAATTTATTGTATTAATCATTAAATTTGTGTTTTTAATAAACTATTTCAACACAAAATTTAAGCATTAATTTTCATAATTTTTTTAGAGATATATTTATCGACACTACTAAAAAAATAATGACTATATTTATTATTATTTTAATCATTATTATTAAATAGTTTTTCATATACTAGTAGTCACTGACAACTAGTAATTATATATATTTATGTTTTAAATAGTTTAATAACAATTATTATTATGATTATATATTGTATTTTATTGTTCAAAAAAAAAAGTTTTATTAGTTAAATGTTTATTGATTATATAATTATGTTGTTATTCATATAGTTACTAATAGTGACAATTTTTTAAATGTATTTTTATAAGAAATATAAATTTTTTAAAAACTAATACTACAAGTATTTTAGTATTAAAATTAAAAGTTTTAAATAGTAATTCAAAGTGATAAAATATTATTTATTTATTTATTCAATATTAGTTAAAATATAATTATGAAAATTAAAATTATTGTCCTATTATTGTGGATATTATTTATTTATAAAATACTTTTGCATACAATTGAATATTTGAGTTACGAAACAAACAGTGAATTATATTTCAGTAAAGCTTATGATGAGTTTGATGTCAGAGCTATGCCATCGATAACACTATGTTTTACTACTAGTGATCAATGGATTAATAATTTATCTGAAAGTAATGATATGTTTAAACAATTGTTTGAATGTGAAATAAATGGTAACAAATTTTGTCATAAATTTTATAACAAAAATTATTTGCGTTATACATATACAAATAAACAATGTTTAACTTTATTGTACCAGGCTAATTTTACTAATTTCAAAATGATTCCTAATAATATATATAGTACTATAAACATAGATTTTTTAAATGTTTCGGCAGTAAATATGGCACTGACCACCAGTAATACACCCACACATTTCCAATACATGGATAGTATTAATAAAAACAAAAGATATTTTTATAGTATAGAAACAAATCTTCAACAATACTTACCGTTTCCCTATCAGACTGATTGCTATAACTATGATAACAATAGCATCGATGGCGACAAACAATCAACTGATGGACGATTAATACTTCAACCAAAATCCCGAACTGAATGCATGTTAAATGTAATGACTGATAGAGAGTATAGAAAATGTAATTATAATTACTATTGGACTCAATATCCCATCGAAAATAAATCATCAATTTTATCAATTAATAAACATTTTAATAAATTAAAAACTAATAAATCTATTAACAATTGTATTGTTAAACACAAAATTTCTGAATTACACACAAAATGCAAACCCGATTGCAATCATTATACATATGATATTTCACTTATAGTATTTAAGATAAAATCCAAACAAAATTTTCAAATTTATATAAAACGACAATTAAAACTAATTATAATACACTCGCCATTGATGTCGTCCATAGCTTATTGGTGTGAATTGGGAGGACTTATGAGTATGTTTTGGGGATACAGTTGTTATTCATTTATAATATCAATAATTGAAATGATTTCACTAAAAAAGTTGTTAACAAATAGTTTAATAAGAAAAATCAATTTCAATATTAACAAACGATGTTTTAAACAACTAATTAAATTTTTTATATTTATGATGTGTTTTTTGTTAATGTGTTGGCATTTATTGTCAATAATTTCAATTTATAAATCATATCAAACAATAACACAAATAAAATTTCAATACAATATCAGATTACCAATGATTTCTATTGATATCATATTTATAAATCCAATAGAAAAAGATTTGTTTATTGAATACATCGATAAAGATTTAGATTATATTTACAAACATATTAATAATTATGGGATAATTATGTTTAATAAGACTATTAGACAACGATTACGACAAATACTTTATCCAGCAATTGATTGTCGTTTTCGGTTTACTGATGGATCACATTTGGATTGTCCTGAAAGACAATTATCATTAAAAGTTTACAAATTAACGAATTCGTCGACAAAATTATATTTTTATTATAAATTAATAGATAAATTGTTATTTAATTTAACAGATCATAAAACACTCGCATTTATTAAGAGTCATAAACTAAAAAACTTAGTTATTAAGTCTAAATTATTTGAAAATATAATTATCTTATTAAACACACAGTTTGATGATTGGGGTAATGGAGAGACTTTTCATATCAAACAAGAAAATATTACAAATATTTATTATACGACTAAAGCCGTCAAACTATTGCCGACAACAACGACAGCCAGTGATCAGTGTTTAGATTCAATCGACAATCCATTTGATCGGATATTTTATGAAAATAAAAAACAACAAAAAGTTGATAATTGTATTGAAAATGAATATTTAAAAACCAATAGTTGTTTTCCATTTACTTTACATGAAATAAATTTATTAACAAATACTGAGATAACTAATTGTCAGAGTAATGACAATATAATTCATTTATATAATAGTTTTAAATTAAAATGTATGAAACAAACAATGAGTCGGTGTTTCCGAATAATACCGGATATGAGTTCAACAACAGTCGGGATATCGTCGACGACGGGATTCCTGAACTATACTGAAATCAATTTAATACCCAAACACTCATTAGAGCCACAAATCACTGAACAGTTATCAATGGATATCTATTCACTTGTCTATGAAATCGGTGGTACTATTGGTATGTGGATCGGCATATCTGTCATCACTAGTAGTCAATTAATTTCATTAATATATAATACTATTATAAATTTGTTCAACATTTATAAAAATTATAAAAATCGTGTTATTGTTATTTAGGAGAAACTATTATATTATTCACAATTTATAGTTAGTTTAGAAATAAAACTAAATTACTGTATAATATACAG
Source organism: Oppia nitens (assembly GCF_028296485.1). Taxonomy (NCBI): domain Eukaryota; kingdom Metazoa; phylum Arthropoda; class Arachnida; order Sarcoptiformes; family Oppiidae; genus Oppia; species Oppia nitens. The sequence goes on from NW_026533199.1 coordinate 53,801, forward strand.
TATTAATGAATATTACAGTATATTAAGTATGCAATGAATTATGACAACTACCTGTCTCTCTATACTACACTCCCCATCACAACATACCTAACCATATTAATACACTTTATATGATTAAACAATTCAAATATTTCTTTAATAAAACTTTTTATATAATGATTTTTATTATTATTATAAATAAATTTCTATATATAAAAATATATCAAATAATTATCACCAAAAAAAAAATAATAAATATATTTATTATTAAATATCAAAAAGTTTTTTTATATAAAACAATTGGCCATCAATTTCAACAGTAATCCGATTATTGAAATCATTGGCCAAAAAAAAAACTAGACATTCATTGATAATCTGTTGGTCGTCGTCGACATCGTCGGTGTCGATGAAATTCAGTGGTCAGTAGTAATGGCCACCAATTTCCAGGACATCTGATCCGCTTAGCGCTTGAGTTGGAGAGACATCTATGGCTAAGTCTAGTGTTGTTGACTATACTGTTGTATTGATTGTAATAATTGTTTCAATTAGTGCTAAACCAAAACAACAGTAGACGCAACACCAAAAATACATAGTTATTGTAGATTAAACCTAATATATATATATATATATATATATATATATATATATATAATATGTGCTTAGTGTGTACCAGACGTTGGCCAACACTGGTATATATTGGCGCGACTTAATGTCTGGACGTATTGTATTTTATTAAAAAAAAAATGAATAAAAAAAACTACACAGCGAAAAAAATGATAAAAAAATAAAAAGTAATATTATAATTGAATTTTATTTCATTATTTAATTTTTTTTTCGCTGTGTAGTTATTTTATTTTTATTGGTTGAAATAAAACAATAGGTCTAGACAGTAAGTCGCGCCAATATATATACCAATTGTTGGCCAACGTCTGGTGTGTACCATAACTATACCGTATATAAAGACTCCGCCCCGCCCCCCATAAACATTAGACTTTTTTTTTATACTAAGCGCATATATACAATATACTACAGTAGTTATATTGAAATTATTGGCTGTCATTGTTGTTTTAGTTTAGCAAAAACTGAGACAGTTTTTTTATTCATAAACAAAAAACAATATATCCGTTTCCGGCACTCATTGTTCTACAGCCCACTGGACAGACAGCCCATACATTTCTAAATAGTCCGGATCTCCTTCATTATATATATATATATACTAACAATTATGGACTATACTAGACCTACCCGAAAATCAAACGGCGCCGATGGTCAGCCAAAAGTAATAGCGGAGGACAACTATTATAAAGGTATGTGCGTTGAACTAATAGAGCACTCAAAACGTCAACACAAATGTATCGAAACACTTGAGACAATCAATAAAGAACTTATAAAATCTATGGAAGAGATGGGACAGTTAGGCCGAGCGGCGGTCAATAAGGCTACCGAAAAAATGATTGATACGAAAAACAACACCACATTTCAATACGATAGACTGTTACTCGCTTCTGGGGTACAGGAGATTGCGCAACAAAACGACTCTACAGGTATGAATGAACACGTATTGGATAAGATCGTGACACGAAAAGTCAAGTTTAATACGAAAAAAACAAACACGAAACTTCGTGCGAAAAGGGATACACGAAAATTAAATATGACATCTAATGAAGATTTAGACCCTAACACGTACATCGTGTGTAACGGTAAGTTGGAAATTATGGACACGAATATGAAAACATCGGTACACGATTGCTCATTTATTGAACTGAAAAGTAAGGGTAACATTCAACAACACTGGAAAAGGCGACACCCGGGACATAACATTCGTAAGTCAAATAGTGTTACAGAGATCGTGAACGCTCCCCGTACGCTGATTAAGGAAATCACTGAAAAATGGTTGAAATGGAAAACCGTTCTTAGAAAGTCAGATATTATTAAAGTAAAACAACAAAAGATATTGAAAAATTTTGAAGATAAATTGAAAAACAACCATCCACCACCAATAGGACTTTTGAAAAACAAATACACTGCAGATGATTCGGAACCAGAACACCAATACGAAGTTGAACACGAAATCCGCGACATTGAATACGAATCTCAAAACGAAGATAACGGCACAGACAGCGAGAAAAACAGTGAAGATAACAGCGACGAGTATCAAGACACAGATGAACCGCCGTTAAAGAAGAAAGTTTACTTGGATGGTGTCGGACTGGTCAATAAAATTGGATCCAATCGTCTAAGATCAACGTATCACTAATCGTTATCACCAATATTTGTAACCTTTTATATGTTACACGCAATACAATTCGTTTCACGATACGTTTGCTGATACATGTTTAAGCTAAACACGAAACGATTAGTAATTATGATATGATTTTATTCTTAATACGATTTTTATGTAATACGATATGATTTTATTCTTAATACGATTTTTATGTAATACGATATGATTTTATTCTTAACACGATTTTTATGTAATACGATATGATTTTATTCTTAACACGATTTTTATGTAATACGATATGATTTTATTATTAATACGATTTATTTCAGTAATACTAAACTATTATTGAAATAAATGATTTTATATATCCTAATCTGATCTAAACATACTATTAATTTCTTAAATAATAAATTAAACTTACGTTTAATCTTTTGAGAGATTCTTTTATTCATACGTACTATTAATTTAAAAAAAAACATTTTATAATATTTTTTATTATTATAAATATATTTCTATATATAAAAATATAACACATAATTATCACCAAAAAAAAAATCATTAAATTTCAAGAAGTTTTTATATAAAACAATTGGCCATCAATTTCAACAGTAATCCGATTATTGAAATCATTGGACAAAACTAGACATTCATTGATAATCTTTTGGTAGTCGTCGTCGTCGTTGTCGTCGGTGTTGTCATCGATGAGATTCAGTGCAATAATGGCCACCAATGCGGACATCTGTTCCGCGTATCGCTTGTTCTTTTCGAGATAACGGCTGGCATAGTGTTTACCGTCGCCGCCGTCGCCGACAGTGACCACTGTATGAAAATGTTTGTCCAATTGTTTCGTTCGATAGACGGGCGGATCCATTGATCGACTGGTCGTATAAGACATTAGACGGGATTTTGGCAGTGAATTCTGATCGACAAACAATTGTCTCATAAATATTACATCCATTTTGTGGATAATAATCGTCTGATCCATGTCTTCATCAGTACTGATGATAACATTATCGGCAGATGTTTTCAGTTTTTTATTTACCGATACTTTCGTCGACAACTTGTTGTCTTCATTGTTGAACAACAACTTGGATGACATCGACTCACGTTTAAGACGACTGTGTCGTTGATGATCGTCATAATACTCGATCAGATGCCAGAGTCGACATATAGTCGGTAACGACTGGGCGGCCAACAGTTGCCGACCTCTGTCCGAGTCTTGGAGCGGACCCAACATCTGTTGGATGACATACTTGATGTTCAGTACGTGATTGTCGTAGTCGACACATAGCCGCAGATATTGACGGATAACTTCTTCGATGTCCAATAGGTCGCCGCCGTCGCCATCGGCTTTTGGTCGACGAAATATTGAACAATTCTTTTGGGCCGATCGGGCAATCATTACCGATGCGGCCGTGGTTTGCCTACGAAACCGGTCGATATCTTCATAGCAGGTAATATCCGCCGAACCACCGCTGGCTATAACCGGTATCCGTATGGACTGAGCAATGGCCTGGATATAGCTATCGCGGTTCCGGTCTTTCGGACGTTCCTGTTGTGTACGGCCGTGAACTGCCAGTGCCCGTACACCGCACGACTCAATCAATTTGGCCAATCGTATGGTATCATCAAGCGATGGCAATACACGCATCTTACAGGTCACGGGTAGATTGGCCGGCAAATTGCTGACCAATGTTGTCAATATATCGCCGACTTTGTCCGGTTGGCCTAACAGTGCCGAACCCATACCGCCTTTTATCGAAAATTCTTTAGGACATCCCATATTGACATCGATGGCGGCTACATCTCTGGCCACTAGTTTAGCGGCTCTCAAAGCCCGTCGGGCATCGCTAGTACCCAACTGTAGGACCAGTCGGTGGCGTTCTTTCGGCGGACAAGTCCTGAATACTATACAACCGCTATCATCAATGTAGTCGACAGTACCGATCATTGTGTTTACCGATCGCCGACATCTTAACAGTTTATAATCAATCAGTTCTTCAGTATAGACTATGTCGGCACCAAATCTTAAGGCTAGTAATCTCATCGGTAATGTTCCCGTCCGGACCATTGGTGCCAGTATTGTCTTCAGCCGAAAGTCTAGCGGCTGCTGCTGTTGTTGGTGTTGGTGGTCATGACTATCATCATCATTATCGACGCCGTTGTTTTGGTCACCGTTGGTGGTGGTAGTGGTGATGGCGGTGGGGGTGTCCATCATCGGCGATGTTGGCCTTGAATTATTCGGGACAATTAAAAGTGTCGGTAAAAAAACACGTGTGAAGACAGTGGTGATGAAGAAGATGAAGAAGAAGTGGTTGTTTTCATTCATTCATAAAAAACACACGTTTTTTGCTATTTATTTACATTTATATTTTGTTTTCCTTTTCAACAGAAGACTTGTAATTCTGTCTGTTGTCACCACAAATGACGTCTTCCTYTCTCTCTCTCTTCGTTTGTCTTCGTCTTTGAATGTTTTCTATGTATTGGTAAACATATTTGTTGTTTGTGTTTGGGATCAGATTGTATGGGAGAGAGAAAGTTAAGTGAAGTGATTGGATATCATGTGACAGATAGTCCCAGACATACCATCCACTAGTCTATAGACTAGTCGTCATCGATGGTAACCTATATTTTAATTTTGTAGATCAAGTAAAGTGATTACTACTACTACTACTCACATAATAAAGGTGTGAATGAACTGAACTGACTCTCCTCTGACAGTCTGTCTGTCTGTCTGTCTGTCTGTTGTTTACTAAACATCACATCTGAAGACGTAATCAGGAGTGACGGATGAAAAGTGAAAGCCTATCCAATAAATCATTGGTTGTCTGATCTGATAATTGTCTGAATCATTGCCAACGACAACAACAACAAGTGATAGTCTGTTGTCATATGACTATAAACTTTGAAGGCTTTCCTCTCACTCTCTCTCTCTTCTCTTCAATGAAGACATTCAAAAACTGACGATTTTTTTCTCTCTGAATATTAGTCTATCACTCCCTTCAGATCAGATCACATCCCATAGGCTCTTCATATATGACTTGTAGGCGCCGCCGCCAAACATTACCACCACTACTAGCCATCACTATTCAACAGCACATCCCGTTTACACAATGGCCGCTGTCTTGGCCGCCGCCGACAAAGAATCAGATGAATACACACGACTGGTTCGTCCCGCAGCTAATGATGACAACTATGTCGTCGACGACGACGCCGACGATGACGACAATGAAGATATGGTAACCGATTCGTCATCTATGGAACCGTTTGATAGGTTTGTATATATATCTTGAATACGATGGCCATAATGATAGCCACCTAATGATCCGGTTATTGATTGACTTTTTTTTATAACAGACTATCCATAGTGAAGATCAGCTTCGGTTTGATTGGTTTGTCTCAATTGATTCCCTGGAACTTCTTGATCACTGCCAGCGATGTAATTAAAAAAAAAAATTTTCTGACCATTTCATAAAATCTTATTAATTTGATCCCAAAATCACTACTACTACTACTAATTACTTGTAGTACTGGAGTTACAAGTTTCGCGATACCAACGCCACCAATGGTAGTCACTATTATCAGACAGCTATCACCGATGATGGTCAACCATCACCAGCACATCAATTGACACCATTGCAAAAGTACTTCGAGAGCTATCTGGCTATAGCCACGAATGTACCGTTTCTGGTTGTTTTGGCTATCAATGCATTTTACGGGCATAAGTATGTTATTATTTTTTTGGGGGGTGGGAAGGGAGGGGAGGGTGGGTTGAGTGTACAGTTGTTTGTAAGTATTTTTTTTTATCTACAGAATTAGCGATGCCATCAAAAATATGGGCTCTTTTGTGACAATTATCCTAATATTTATCTTAACGACAATTTTCGTCAAAATCGATACCGACTATTGTAAGTAATACCAACCAATCGGTTTGCGGACAATTTTTATTTATTTATTTTTTTGGTGACCACTAGATCAGCAAACATTCTTCGGCATAACCATCGCGACGATTGTCTTGTTGAGTACTGCGGCCGCATTCCTCCAGTCCAGTCTATCGGGTATTGCATCGCTGTTTCCCGCTTTGTGTATGCAATCGATGATCAGCGGTCAGGCTATGTCCGGACTGTTTGCCGCCGCGGCTCAGATACTGGCACTGATGGGCGGTTGGGATGCATCGACCACTGCTCTGTACTACTTTATTATGGCCGACCTGACCCTCATTGTCAGTCTAGTCCTATATTTATATTCAAAGAAAACTGTAAGAACTTTACGGAAAAGATAATAATAATATCACATTAATTGATCCCAATTTAACTTTATTTGTTGATAAACTAAGGATTACTATCGCTATCATAAACATCGTGTTAATCAAAGTCGACGCCAATTGACTACATTTGTATCGGCGAGTGACCAAAGTTTTTACCGATCGATAATATATTCGGTAAATATTTTTTTTTTGTTTTTTTTTTGGTAATTACCGGTACTTTTTTCATAGCTAATGATTGTTTTTTATTTTTTTGCCGATTGCCGCCAATCGGTAAAACAGATTTGGCCACATTTGACATCGGCTATGCTAGTCTTTTGGGTAACGCTATCGGTATTTCCGGCCATTACTGTACTGGTTGTACCCGAATCGCCCAATTCATCCCAATGGACGGGAACCTATTTCATACCCGTAACATGTTTTCTATTGTTCAATTTAAGTGATCTGATGGGCCGGTTTGCCGGCCGTTTTTGCCCGATACCGGCCTACCGACGGTGGACATTGTTGTTGGTCAGTGCCGGCCGAATAGTATTGATACCGTTACTCATGCTATGTAATGTTCATCCCCGTGCCGGCCACTTGCCGGTAGTATTTCTGAATGAAATGTATTACATATGGTTTGTTACGGCACTGGGTTTCAGCAACGGCTACGTACTGATGAACGTAATGGTCAGCGGACCGACATTTGTGGCCAACGAATACAAAGAGAGCGCCGGGTTTTTCTTGGTCTCGTTTATCGGTCTCGGGCTGACTCTCGGCTCGTTTACGTCAAACATTTTGCTACGATTGTTGTGAACAGAGAGAGAGAGAGAGAGAGAGAGAGAGAGAGAGAGAGAGAGAGAGAGAGAGAGTACAGAGAGAGAGAGAGAGAAAGTACAGAGAGAGAGAGAGAGAGAGAGTACAGAGAGAGAGAGAGAGTGCAGAGAGAGAGAGAGAGAGAGAGTACAGAGAGAGAGAGAGTCGATTAAAAAACAATACATTTATTTATAAGACATTTAATTAATTAATTTTAGTTTGAATTTATTATTATTATTATTGATAGTATTTCACCGTAATTTATAATTATTTTATATTTTTATTTACATTATAATATAAATTATAAGTTATATATCATTTTATTTTATTTAGAAAAAATTATATTTTTTGTTTGTTTGTTATATATTTACTGTACAAATATCTATCATTTAATAGATAAGCTAATGATGTGTTTTACACACAAACAAAAAATATATGATATTTATGTATTTAATTAATATCTAAATATTTATATATAAGTTATATAATATACTCTTTTAATGATTAAGTTATTTTGTGAGATTTTTTTAAAAAAAAAATTATTATAACTTATTATAATTATTATTATAAAAATAATATTTAGCTATTTATTTTCATATATATATTATCGTTAAAATTAACCATAATTTTTGTAATTTTCTTGTTTTTTTTGTTGTTGTTTCAATTCAAATCAATCATTGTTTTAATGGTTTCAAACTTTTTTTTTTGTTGTTGTTTTTATACTGTAATATTATACGATATATTAAATATATTAAGTGTTTGAGATATTGATCTCATTATATATAAAAAAAAATAAATTGTTATATCAATTATTTTATACATTTTTATTGGACACTAAACAACAACAACAACAAAATTGATTCATTTATTCTGTCATTAAACTAAAAAAATATTAAAAAAATGTTACTAAATGTTTGATAAGATATATTCAATAAATATTATATACAGATATTATTTATAAAAAAAAATAACTAAAACTATGTATTCATTTATATATATAATTATTAAACTTAACTTTCTTAAGATAAAACCAAAAAAATATATTATATATATATAATAAATAACTTGTTATTCATATTATTTATATCATGATATTATAACTTAATTTCCACTATTTTTTTGGATAAAATAATATATAGTTTTTATGATAAGTTTTGTTTTGTAAATTATATTATTATTATTATTGACTGTATTTATATTTTGTTCAATCATTTTTTTTGGACATCAATCGATAGGATATTAGATATTATACATAAATATATATATCTTAATTATAACTCAATTATTTTTATATATATATATATTATAGTTAGCATTTAAATTGTTATATCTATTAATATATATATAACTTAAAGCTAACTAAACAACTAAATTGTTATGTATATCATAATAATAATAATAATAATAATAACTTTTCCAATATTTTATATAAATTATTATATATTGAAAGATTTTATCATACAATTGATACATCTCTCTCTCTCTCTCTCTCTCTCTCTCTCTCTCTCTCTCTCTCTCTCTCTCTCTCTCTCTCTCTCTGTCTTTATTAGGACAACAAAAATCTTGTAATTTTACCGAAAAAAAAATCGTTATTATTTTATAAGATAACAATTCAAGTGTTGTTTTTTCAACAAAAAAAAACTACTGTATGTTTAGCCCCAAAAAAATAAAGTATATATACAGTAGTTTTATATAAATATATATTATATATAACAGATATGATAAACAATTATTAATATTATTATTTGTATAAAAAAAATATTGTTTTTATGTATCCGAGCAAAAAAATACCGTAAAAAAGATTACACTTTTTTTTAATAATAATAATAATAATAATAAATAGATTTTTGATTAGCGAAACGTTTCATTTTTATATATTTTAAGGGATATAAAATTAAACATTATATATATAATACTATATATTTAAATAATAATAATATTATTATTATTATAGCCGATCGGCAACGGGTGCGACCACTCCTCACAAATTCACAAATTATATGATGAGTTTTCACAATCATTATATCCTATCAATAGATTTATATATGTTATATGATTAGGGCTTTCCTATAAAAAAAATCAAATACATTATAGACACTAATGTAAAAATCGTGATTTTTGATACTAACTGCTTGTTATGTTGTTGTTGTACACATACACACACACACACACACACACACACATACACACACATACATACACACACACATACACACACATACATACACACACACACACACACACACACACACACACACACACACACACACACACACACATACACATACATACACACACACTGTGTTTTTAATATCAAATATTATATCATTTTTATATATATCAAATATTACAGTGTTAGTTAAATTTTGTTTATTAAAGGTATTATTATAATTAAATGGCAAACAACACATAGAGATTATTAAGCCTTTAGGCTATTATATACTTTATTTTTATAGCCTATCTCTCTCTCTCTCTCTCTCTCTCTCTCTCTCTCTCTCTCTCTCTCTCTCTCTCTCTCTCTCTCTCTTTATATATAAATATAATAAGTGTATCAAACAAATATTGTCTTCAAATTTCATCAATCAGTTACATCAACAAAAAAAAATAATAAACGTTAAAAACACAAAATGTTTCATCACTAGCCTCTTAATGTTAAACACTTTTTTTATAAATATTTTTTTTGTATTGTCTTTGTTTTATCGGACAATTTATTTAATAGACTTTCACATAATAATAATAATAATCATAATTAGTTGGTTCATTGAAATGCATTATTATTATTATTATTATTTCAGGTATTTTAAGGGCTTATAACATGCTATAACTAACTGTATAATACGTGTATAAATTTATATATATATATATATATAATGTATAATAAAAAGCAATCATAATTTGGCCCATAATTTAGATGCTAAACAACACTAATATATTATATTATATACAGTGTATATATATATATATATATATTTCAGTATTATATAATATATTACTGAAATGATTGAGAATATAATTAGTGGGAATATATGGTGAAAATTATTATTATATTAGGATTTAAAAACAAAATAATTTTTATTGTTATTTATTATTACTAAAAAAAATATGCGTCCAATTAATCAAAATAACTTTCAACTCGAGGTGAAAACGCAATGATTTTTATAATGTAATAAAAAAAATTTGTTTTAATATACAGTATATGAACTAAAATAAAACAAAAAAAAAAGTTTTATTAAAGTGTATATAAAATTTATATTTTATAAGAAAATTTTCATTGAATTTATTTTTTTGAAAGTTTATTATTTAATGAGAGAGAGATGTTATTAAATGAGATATTTTTTGAAAAAAAATATTAAATTTAATGAAAATTATTTCTATTTTTTGTTTTTTTGAATGATTTTGCTTTTTTGTTGATAACTTTTACCCCAAAATTTATAGATAAAATTTTTCCATATAATGATAATTATAGTATATAATATATACTATATATCTTATATATATATATATATATATATATATATATATATAACTTTTTCGCATAGCAAACAAAATAAAAAAAATTTGTGTTAATTTATAGTTTTTGTAATTAGATATGGATAAAAATAATAATTATGTTATATTTTATAAAAATCTAAAATAAATTATTTATTTTAAAAAAAATGATTTTATTAGTTAAATCATTTTTAGTTTTTTTTAATTCAAAATAAAATATCATTTTTGAATTTTGTATATTTTTACTGTATATAAATATAACTTAATTTATATTATATATTAATTATATTTCAATATATATATTATTTCAAATTATAATTATTATTACTTATTATTATTATTATTGAAAAAAAAACATTTTACAAACTAATTAAACTAAACATTTTTTTCACACATTATTTTATGAATAATTTTGTTATTTAGTTAACACTCAATATATTAAATAGTAATTATATTTATATTAATATTAATATGCAATATATACAGTATATAATAATTTTGAATAAAATTGTCATAAAATTTTTTTAGCTAGACTTCAATCATAAACTAAAAAATACTAATTTTAATAATAAATGATACAATTATTTATTTTTTAATTGACAATAAGTGTCGAGATTGAAGACCAAAAAAATAAAATTGTAACATAATTTAATAGTTAATTTATGGTCAACAACAAAAAATAAAAAAAACAACAAAATAATATCATAGATAACAAAAAAAATTATTATTATTATAGTTTTAGGGCTCAAATAATTATTTGCTTAATAAAAACTAAAGATTATTATTATTATTTTTTAATTAATATTAATAATAATAATAACTATTTGTCGCAATTTTTTAATATATATATATATAGTTTGAAAATATAATAAAGTTAATAAACTTAATAGATATCTATATCACACACACACACATATATATATATATATATATTAATAGATACCCAAAAAATTAACAACAAATTTATTGATTAACTAATGGTTATTAGCGTAAAACATATTTTTAATTTTATTTTTGTTGTTATTAACTATATATATAATGTATATTATATGCATTGATGGCAAATAGCTTTATACTATCATATAATAGTTAGCCCATAGCAATAGATATTTTTCAAAATAATAATAATAATAATAACAAAAAATATATAAACTTTTTTCTTTATTTATAATTAACACTTAATTTATTTCACTTGAAGTCCAACAACAACAACAACAACAACAAAATGTATCCAATATTTTAAAGTTAGTTAGTTTTTTACACATGTTTTTTGTTGTTTTTATTTTTTGATTATCGAGAAATTTAATATTATAATAATAATTATAATAAAAAAAAATAAAAGTAATATATTAATAATTAAAAAAATATTTGGCAACCATAAAATTATTATTAATATTTTAATTTACCATCAATGGGTGTTTTTTTAATTAAAAATTATGTTGTTAAATCTAATAAAAAAACAAATAAAATTGTTATTATTTAAACATTATGTATAGTATATTAACTATTATAATAATAATATAATATATATATATATATATATATATATATATATATATATATAAGTAAATATATTTATTATAAATTTTAATAATACAAATAATATAATACTTTATATTTACAAAAAAAATATGTTTTATTAATATTTTTGTATTTTAAATGATATAAAATACTCATTTTAAAAATCAAATTTATTTAATACTAAATTGTTTATAAATATATATATATATATATATATATATATATATATATATATATCTGGCAATATTAATAATAATATTAAGATATCTATAATATATTTTTTGTGTGTAAAAAATAGTGTAAAAATATATAAATATTTTTTTTGGTGATAACAACAACATTAACAACAAAATGCGGTTAAAATCAAACAAATTTTTTATGAAAATAGTTATTTATAAATATTATTTTTGTAGTAAAATTCAATTAATAATATAATCTTCTAAAAGTTTATTTCCAGTAAATATCATAAATAAAATACTATAAATTATAAATATATATATATATATATATCAACTTATAATACATATATCATTAATCAAATATTAAATGTTTTCTTTGTTAAGTATGTTTTGATATATTTGCTGTTATTTTTGGGCCACAATATTATTACTATTATATATATATATTTATATAAACAGTATTTACCGGTAAAGGTATTAATCAATATATAATATATTATATATAATACAATACAAAACACAATACAGTTTTTTTTAAATATATATAAATGTTAATAAAAATTAATAAAATTTTCATTGTATTCATAAATATATATATTTATATATTACAGTCAGTATATTATTATTAATCATATGATATATCAATATATATATAAGTGTTAAAATACACTTATCAACAATTTAATTAATTTAATTAAAATGTTATTAATTATCAAGCAAACAAAAATATTAATACTAATAATACAAACAAACAACAAATAATTAAATATATTATATATTGTTTTTAAATATACAGGTATTTACATTACATGATAATAATAATAACTTAAATTGTTATACAATATAAATAATTTTCTAATAAAAAAATTAATATAATAATTATTTATTTATATAAACAATAAAATACTATATTATTAGCAACCCTTTAATTAAATGTAATTTTTTTTATTGTTGTTGGGATAAACCTTAAAATTTATAATTGCCAATTGATTTTAATTTATTATATTAATGTGCAAAACTAACATTAGTTTATTTTACTAATATTTATATTATTATAGTAATGATAATACAGTACTTAATAATAATAATAGTTTTAAATATAAAATTAGATAATTTTTCATTCAATAAAATTTAATACCTTTATAACAAAAAATAATTATAGCTTTTATAACAAATATTAATAAATTATTATATAATATCTATCATTGAATACTTTTTTATTGACAATTTTAATATACAGTATATATATATATTTTTAGTTATAATTTTTAAACTCAATTAATTATTTATTTTTTTCTGAAAAAAAATTACTGTACTATTAAATGCATGATATAATGATATTTCAAATATGATATATTTTTATACATTAGATATTATTATACTATTATTTATTAAATAAATAATATATATATATATATATATATATATATATATACAATAAATGACATATATTTTATCAAATTAATTGTATAAATAATTTTTTTTTTAAATTAAATAAATGTTGATATCTACTTTATATTTATATTCATAGATATAGACATATATATAACTTTAAAGTATATATATATATATATATATAATATTGTATATAATAAATAATATTTCAAAACATACACTCAAAAAAATATTTCCAAGTCGTGATACTTAGATATATATAATAATTAATCAAAAATGTAAAACTAAAATAAATAAATTGACAAATAAATGTTTAATCTCTCTCTCTCTCTCTCTCTCTCTCTCTCTCTCTCTCTCTCTCTCTATAATATATTATAAACAATTAATTTTGATAAAATATTTTTGTTTTTGATATAATAATAATATATTTATAATACAGTAGGCTTTTGATTTATTTTTGTAATTTATTAGTATAGTATAACTATGATAATAAAGGTGTATCAATATAAGTATATGTAAATATTTATTTAGATTTTTTAAATAATAATTTAAATTTAAATAACTTATAGTCAATATGAATATTATACAATTGTATATTTAAAGTTCATAATTATTATATATATATAATAATTTGTGTGTATATATGTGTATGTATTTGTGTGTATTGAGAGAGAGAGAGAGAGAGAGAGAGTCTATTTATAGTCTCTCTCTCTCTCTCTCTCTCTCTCTCTCTCTCTCTCTTAAACACAAAAAAAAGTTTGCGGCGATATTGAGATTTTAAAATCAGATAACAATTAATGAAAATTATTAATCGCTAAAATATACACACATTATGTGTGATTTCAATGGGCTTTCTCACATATATAAAGTAAATATATATATATATACAGTATATATATATTGAGGGAACCTAACCTAACCTTTTTTTATATTTAGGGGGTATGGGTGCTGACAGCCCAGTACACACACACACACACACACACACACACATAATATTTAGTATTATTATAAAATATTTAATATAATAATTATTGGGTAATTTCATTGAACCCAACCAATAAAATAATGCTAATAATAATACATTGAGAAAATCAAATATTTGATTAACAATTATAAACCAAAATAAAAAAATTTGCCAAAAAAAATATTTTGTAAATTACTGGAAAATTTTTCATTGAAATATTTCTATTAAAAATTATTATACAATTATCTAAATTAATTATAAATTATTAAATAGAAAAATTCCTAGAAATTTTATTTTCCACTAAAAAAAAGTTTTAATATTAAATAATATTTTTTGTTGTTATTTATTTATTTAATAATAATAATAATAATGCTAATAAAACTATTAGTGTGTATTTATTATAATATAAAAAAATTACTACAATTTTTTTTGTTGAAAATTATAAGTTATGTGTAAATGTGTTAAATAAGTTTGCAATTTATATATATATATATATATATATATATATAGTATATTAAGCTATGACTACACATCATTAAAAAATTATTTTCAAAACAAAAAAAAAATTATCAATAATATAGCCTAAAGTCTATTATTAATATACAAATATTTTTCCTATGCTTTAATATCTATAATATAATATTATAAGTTATATATATATATATATTGTTGCTAATTATATATCATTTGATTTTTATTTGATTTAAAAACATAAGGTATTCACTAAATAATATACAATATATATAAAATATAACTTTGATATAAGTTATATATATATATATAAACTATATATAAAACAACAACAAAACAAACAAACATTTGGCGAAACACTATAATTATGGGCAAACAAAATAAAATAATAATAATAAAAATAATATTATATTTTATTGATTAAACAAAATTAATTCAATCATCAGTTTTTATTAGAGATTACTTACTGTGTGTAATAAATATATACATTTTTTTGTTGTTATTTATTTGTTTCATATATATATACATAAAATTTGAATTTATATGCATTAGATAGCAAACCGAAATATTTATACAAAAAAAATAATTTAATTTTAATTTAATTTATAAAATCAAACCAATGTTTTATTTCATTAAATAAGTTATGTTATTATTATTACTATTTTTTTATAAATCAATATTATATTAACATATGAATGCATTTTTCAAATTTAAAAAAATTGTTTCAATGAACTCTAATATATATTAAATAAATACTATATATATATATAATATAAGTATTTTTATAATTTGGATTATCAAAAAAATAGTTAAAAATAATTTTTTTAGGATGCGTGTGTATGTATGTATTTTTATCACAAATAATAATAAAATAAATATTTTAAATTTTTACTAAATATTCATATATTCAATACAATTT
>NW_026533199.1:72500-105000 GCF_028296485.1 Oppia nitens
ATAACTTATAAGTAACTTATTTTTTTAGTTATTTGTTAAACTTCTACGAAAAATAAACTAATATTATAAATACTTATGTCATTTAAAAAATTTTGTTATTATTATTATTATTATTATATTTTACAAATAGCTTACAAATAAAGCATATTTTTTGTTATATTATTTTAATACCTAACCTTTTTTTTTTGTTGAATAAAATAAAATGTTTGATTAAAATATATAAAACAAATAATATTTAGTTTTTTTAAATATATATAACAATTGATGTTAAAATACTAATGTTTTTTATATAAGTTTTCTAAAATATTATAATAAATTATTTCTAAAATAAACTTTATTTTTAATAATAATAATAATAACTATTATAATCAATAAAATTAAATAATTTTATTATTATTTTTTATTGATTACATTGTTTTTTTATTGGGCACTGGTATTAGTAAACCCTAACTATTATATACGATAATATATACAATTAAAAAAAAGATATTAAGGGAAAGTTATATACTATATATACCATACAAGTCCTACAAAATAAAACAAAAAATAATATTTTAAAAACTGAATGTCATATTTAATATACAAGTATTAACCAAACAAAAAAAATATATCATAGCTATCATACTTTAGTAGTAATTATTTAGTATAAAAAATATATATATAATTTTGACACTAATTTTTTCACACACACACACAGAAAAATAATTTTATTTATAATAATAATAATAATACTTATGTAATACCAACCAAAAAATAAAATAAAAAACAAATTCAATGATACGGACACACAAAGAGACCCATAGATATCCAGTATAATAGATGGTATGTCATGTCATAATTTTTAATGTCAAACCTAACAACACTAACAACACTAACAAAACTATTATAGTAATAGTAACCAAAAAAAATATTAGGGTTTATTCAATAAGATTTAACAAATCCTATGTAGGTATATATAAAACTTTATTTTTTTTGCCTCCCGTTCCCCTACTAAAAGATTTTTGTTAAAATGTTATTCATATGCTAAAAAAGCTACATAAGCCCGGTATTGTATATAATATACCTATTATTTTTTACTATTATTTTCTTTTACAATTATTTTCTACTATTATATTTTATATATATATTGTATATTTCACGCCCATTTAACCATTACTAGTAAGTACTAGGTTATTTATATATTAGACACACACACACACACACACACACACACACACACACACACACACACACACAAAATACACACATAAATATATTGTCTGATTAAATATCATATTATTTTTTTACAATGACTTTCATATATATAAATATATATATTTATAAAATTAAAAGTATATGTGATATGAGGCACCAATAAATAACTATAAATGTCTTATTAAGCAACAAATAAAAAATACTGTATATTATATATATATATATATATATACTGTATATATAAAAGGCATTTAAAAATTGTTTTGTATGTTTTTTTCAACAACAAAAAAATAAATAAATAAAAGTTAGTAAAGTATTTTAAATAATACAAACTTTTATTACATCTATTAGTTAAAAGCCATATAATATATCAAAATCATATTATATAATATAATACACTACTATTTGTTGTTGTTTTTTGTTTGTTAGACAACTGTGAGATTATGATAGTTTACATAATACAAAAAAAAATTAATTTATGTTTATTTATTAAATTACTAGAAAATACAAGACAAATATAAGACAATATATTGTTTTTGTATTAATTAAATAAAAAAATATTGTAAATGTTAAACAATTTTAATTAAATTTAATAGATTATTAGTAGTAAATTATTAATAAACTTTTTATTAATAAATTTGTTGAAAACAACAAATATCATATATATATATAAACTTTTATAATTAAGTCATTGAAACTTATTGATAGTATTAATATGTAATAATAATAATTATATGCACAATAAATTTGATTAATAATAGGTAATAATAATAATAATAATAATAATAATAATAAATACTAATGTATAATAATCTATCAAATTACTAATACATAAATATTACCCGTTTTGGATATCAGGGTTAAGGTTAAAGGTTATCATAGCTTACATGTTAAACATATTTGATTTAATATCTGTATTATTATTATTATTATTACTTAAACAGTGATAATTTGTTTGTTTTATAAATGTATTTATATATATTAGCGTTAAATTAATTATTTAATAAAAAGTCACGACTATCTAATATATAAAGTGTTAGTTATATATATATATAGTATATACTGTATACATACATACATACATACATATATATATATATATATATATATATATATATATATATATATATATACTTATATTATAGTATAAAAATACTAGTAATACTGTATATAATAATAAATTGATAATTAATTGTATAGTTATTTACTAAACTTTTTGATTATATTACAAAAATAATTGATTTTAATAAACATAAGACACGATTTTATGTTTTTTTTTTATATTCAAAACTAAACCCACAAATAAATATTAGACAACTATTTTGGTTAACATTTTTATTTTATTTTTTGATTATTAATTTATAATATTTTTTTTGTATATTTGTTTGTTTTTAAAAAATATACAGTAGATATATATATATATTTGAATAATAATTAGAATAATTAATCAAATTGATGACCATTGTTTAGATAAAAAACATAAATTATTTTTTTTTAATATATAGTTTATATTATAAATAGCATTAAATATTTTTGTTGTTGATAAAATTATATTAAAATAAATACTTATTTAAATTATTAATAAATACATAAAACAAAACAAAAATACTACCAATTATTGTACTTAATATTTACAACTAATAACTAAATTAATATCATGATTATCTAATTGTCTAATTTGTATTAATATACTAAATACAATTACAAATTGAACTTGGTATATTTTATCATGTTAATTGGAAATTACCATGGTTAATTGTTAGCTAAAATTTAATTATTAATTTTTATAGACTGTAATTGAAAATAATTGTCTGTCTATACTAGAGTACAGTATAGTAATAATAATAATAATATTACTAATAATTAACCTTGAACATTTTTTTAATTAGTAAAAAAAAGTTAGTGATGTGTATAATAAGTGTTATGTTTTTTGTGACAATTGAATAACATATTACCCATAAATTACGTGACATTTTTGCATAACTATTTGCATAACTATTTGCTTGATTTATTCATCAATTACGTTTTTTTGAGGGGGGACTACTAAATTTACATAATATCCAAGGTAAGTCTATTTATATTATTATTATCAATAGTTAATTATTATGAAAAAAAAATTTGAAGTATTTTTTAAAAAAAAGTAAA
Source organism: Oppia nitens (assembly GCF_028296485.1). Taxonomy (NCBI): domain Eukaryota; kingdom Metazoa; phylum Arthropoda; class Arachnida; order Sarcoptiformes; family Oppiidae; genus Oppia; species Oppia nitens. The sequence goes on from NW_026533199.1 coordinate 75,840, forward strand.
ATTTTGTGTGAAAATATAATTTGAAAATTATTGAAATTAACTTTTTTTATGGAATTAAGTTTTAAATTTTTATTTAATATAATTTAGTATTTATTTAAATACAAATTTTTATTTGATTTATTTTTTTAAATTTATTTTTTTTTGGGTTAAAATACAGTATAATTAAACAAAAGCGTAGGATTTTAATATATCATTTAAATTTGAATTAAACAAAATTAAAGTTTTTTAAACTTTTTTTCTATCAAATAAAAAATAATCATTTGATTTAATTTTTATTTTTTGAAAAAAATAAACTTAAGATTTTTGTCTATCAAAATAAAAAAAACTATCAAATACTGTATAATATTATTATTTATATATATAAATAATATTAATATATCCTTTAAATGTTTTATACTGCATGTGTTTATAATAATTACTTTTTTAAATCATCATAAATTTTTAGTTTTTAGATTATTAACTTTTAATAGTAGTTTTTATTAAACATTAATATAATATTTAAAAAAAATTATTTAATCGATTAAAAAAAATTTAATATAAAATAAATATTATAATATACTGTATATATAATAAAGTTTTGCTTCTTTTACTACTATTTATATACAAATATATATTAATAGTATATAAAAATGTCAAACATTTTTGATAAAAATTTTTTGTTTGTAATATTATATATACCAAAAAAAAATTTTGTTTTATTACGACATTAATAGCTAATCGACTATCAAATTAAAACCTCAAATCTATATATTAACTCAACATTTATTATATTTATATATATATATATATATATATTATAAGTAGGTTTACTAACAATATTTATACTGTACTATAGATTTATATATTGTATAATAAATTTTTATTATTTATACATAAATTTTTTTCTGTTATATATATATGTATTAATAGATAGTTAAATAATATACTAGTTGTTAATACACACACACACACATAAAAAAATTAAACTAACAATTAATATATAGTTAGTTATATGATTAGAAAATAACTACCAAAATATATATATAAAAAAATTTCCTATTAGTCTATGATTTATTGATCTATCAATTTATTGGTTAAATATCTGTATCATATCATATCATAACACTTAATATATATATATTATATATACTGTATATATATTAGTGAGAGTTTATTAACAGATATTTTTTTTAATAACATATAAAATGTTTGGTTATTTTTGAAAACTGTTTTTTTTTGTGATTATATTTATATTACTATATATTTTTTTGTGGCTTTAAGATAGTGTTATTTGTTTGTTGTTTATTAAGTACTGTATTTTGATATAACCAATTAAAAAACTATATTTTGATATATATAATATTAATATATAAAATAACAAAATAAGTTATAAAATGAGTTATAGTCTATTGATATAATTTTTTTTCATATTTTATGGATTTTCAATACACTTTTGTATTAATTATTATAATATATAATACCTGTGTGTATGTGTATGACAAGCATTCAGTAGATATTTATATTTATACAAAAAATATTATATTTAATCTGAAAAAATCAAGTTTTTTTTGAGTAAAACAATTTTTTGTTTTGTTTTATTATATCATTTAACTTTATATACATAAATAACTATATATTAAATATACAGTAGATATTGATACAGTATATATACAGTGTATATGTTAATACTATTTATAATATAATGTATGACCTTTTAGTTGGGACTAAAATTTATATATATATATATATATATAAATTATAAAAAATAGCTAATAATTAATTGGCGATCAAAAAATAAAAATCTTATAAAATCTTATTCCTAAAATTACATCAAAAAAATTATAATCAAATGCCTGTTTAATATATATATATATATATATATTTATTATATATATTTTTTGACTCTCAATTGATGATCAGCACAGTTATCATCATCAGTAGGCTCTCTCTCTCTCTCTCTCTCTTACATTGAGATTAAGTTATGGTATGACAAGCGCTCATTGATCTCAATCATCGGTACTCTCTCTCTCTCTCTCTCTCTCTCTCTCTCTCTCTCTCTCTCCTAACTCTCTTAACTTTCGGCATAATATAATTTAAGCATACGTTAGGCTTTTTAAAAAAAAAATTATATAACTTTTTAAAATGTAATATTTAGTATATACTGTATATATATATAAAGTGATTGCCTATCGATTGCTTTAATTTTATTATTTTTGAAAAATAAAAATTTAATTTTTTGCTTTAGATGTCAATTTCAATGCCTTTTTGTCATTAATTTTATTTAAATGTTTTTTCTCTCATTCATTCATTGATTTTATTTATTAAAGAAATTTATATGCCTTTCGGCGGCCACCGATCAGTCCGTTTCATTAAAAAAATTATTTAATTTTATTTTATTTTAATATTATATTATAGTTTAACAGTCGCTAATATTTGACACCTTTTTTTGTGTCCAATTGAAATAAAATTTATGGACAGACCTACCACTACTAGTAGTTACCCGCACAGGTAGTTCATTATTATTATTACTATAGTTTATTTAGTATATAGTAATCAACTGTCAAATAAATTATATATATATATATATATATAAAGTATATACAGATATATTCAATATATATATAACTAAAAAAACATTTCTCTACCCTTTTATTTGATAGTTTAGTTATCTTATTATACTAACCATTGAATTATATATATATATATATATTGATATATATATCAATAATTTAGATGTTTTTCACTTTAATGAAAAAACTTAATTTAATGAATGTTTTATTTATGTATTAGTTTTTATTGGGGAAAAAATAATTGTGAAAATTTATAAGATTAAAATGGCATTAATTTTTTGTTTATTAGGACTACACCAATAAAAGATACCCCTCCCCTCCCCTCCCCCCTAGAAAATTACAGTAATTTATATATATATATATAATTTTAATTTATTGTTAATTACTGTCTATAATATAGACTCTATATATATATATATATCTTATATTATGCGGACATTTAAAAAATAAATATTTTTTTTGGTTAGACGGACGGGTTAGGAGGGGAACGCCCTATAAATCTAACCGCCCGATCATTAAAATGTATATAATTATTTTATTTGTAATTTGGATATATAAATGTTATTTATTTATATATTTTAAAAAAAATCAAAATTTAGATTTAACTTTAAAATATTTTTTTTGTTGATGTACACTAAAATAAAATTGTGTTAAATATGTAAAACATTTTATTTTGGTTATATATAGATATTTGAATTCAAAAAAAATAATATATTATTAATTTTTATTTACATTTTGCTAATTTATTATTATTATTATTATTATTACTGTATTACAGTATTATTTTATAATTGCATTAAACATATTAACAATAATTTAGTTTACTATTATTATTATTACTATTAAAATTATAAAATCATTTTTAAATTTTTGTATAATAAGGGCGAATCTAAAAATTTTTTTATTTTAGTTTATAATCTTATTATATTTAATATTATAATTTTTTTTAAAATTCAAAATCAAAACATAATAATAATCTTTTTAAAGTATATAAAGAAAATCATTGTGTAATTTAGTTTTTAAATAAAAACTTTAGTTTTTTGATAAAGTAATTATAAATACAACAAATATATAATTAAATGCTTAAATGCATTATAAATATTAGAATTTTTTAAAACTAATTGTAATTTGTTTACTCTAAAAATTATTATTAATAATACAATTTTTTTTAAAATTATTTTAATATCAAATCATTATATATATATATATATATATATAAAATAGACAAACAATATCTATCCCATAGTCTATAATTTGGTCCACAATTATATATATATATATTAATAGATGAGGAGGGGATCCATAAGGGATACACCAAAAAAAATTTGGTGTAAATGAATGAATATATTGGGAGATACAGTATAGCCTGTTATTAGTGTAATAACATGTTGTGTTGAATATATATATATATATATATGGTTTTTACACATTATAGACATTATAAAAAAAATTGTATATAATTGGCAAAAAAAGCGTTTTGAATAATATTAATCATAATATTTTTAATAAATTGATGCAATTTTTTTTAAATATCATACTATGAATTAAATATTTAATATTTTGATAGCTATTGATGTTTTTAGGTGTGTGTGTGTGTGTGTGTGTGTGTGTGTGTTGTAAAACATTTTGTATCCTAATATAATAATAATAATACTAATACTATAAATAATATTTAGTATATATATTATATTTTTTTGTGTTAGGTATTCATTGTAAATTTGTTTTAAAATTTGTTTTATTTGACCCAGGGGCTTTTTAAAGTTATAGTTAATTTTTTTTTAATCAATGAGGAGTTAGTTAGATTTTTTTTGAGTGTATTAAACTATATATATATATATATATTTATTTAGATATTTATGGTAATAATAATAATAATTTAAAACTAATTTTGTATGCAAAATCATCATATAATTTATTATACAATTTTCAGTACATTAAATAGCAATGCATTAAACAATTGAATTTAAAATTTTGTTTTAATAGTAAATTATTTAAATTAAATCTCTATTTTAGTTAATATTGTTACTATTATTATTAACATTATTATTAGTGAAATACATTTATCTATATATATATATATATAATGAACTATATATACAGTAAATAAAAATGTTATGTTTCTATTAATAAAAAAATAAAATAAAATCTCAAATTATGATATTTAATTTACATTAGGCTTTATTATTATTACAGTATTACTAATATAATACAATTTGTATTGTTAGATTAACAAAATAAAATAAAAATTATGGTTAATTAAAAAGCAAATTTACAACAACAATCAAAATTGTATAAAATTAATATTTAATTTAATTTAAACACTACTACAATAGGGATTTTTATATATATATTAATATAATAATAATAGTAGTTTGATATAGGGTTTTATATAAAACAATATTTAATAAATAAATATACAGTATATATAACATAATAATAATACAGGTATATTATATTTTAATTTATTGGGATGTATAGTATATATATATATACTGAGTATAAAGTATATAATAGCATAAATTTTTAATTTATATTCATTAAAAATCATATATAATATTTATATTATTATTATTATTATTAATAGCGTTCACAACTAATAAAAAGATGTTTGCTTGAAAAATGAGATATTTATTTAAAAATAAAAAAACGGCATTTAAAAGGTTATAAAAAGAGGAAAGGCGTCTAAATTGGTATCTGTACTGTACTTTACTGTAGTATATATATATATCCCTTATTATATTACATATCCTTTTTTGATGTTAATTATAGTACAAACAATTTAGAGAGAAAGAGACTAAATTTTATTTCAATAAAAAACTGCAATTTTTTTTACTACAATACCTATGTGTGTGTGTATATGTATGTATGTGTATGTATGTGTGTGTATGTATATGTGTGTGTGAGGGTATGTTTAATCATAATTCCTGGGAAAACGGTATGCAATGGCTATCGGTATGGATATACAGTGTAGTGTCTTATTATGTAACAGAGAGAGAGAGAGAGAGAGAGAGAGAGAGAGAGAGAGAGAGAGAGAGAGAGAGAGAGAGAGAGAGAGAGAGAGAGAGAGAGAGAGAGAGAGAGAGAGAAAAAGAGAGAGAAAGAGAGAGAGAGTAGCCCCAACTTTCCCTATGGCTTTTCATTGTATGAATGTTAGGTAAGAAACCCATACCTAACCTAACAAAACAAAAAAATCCAATAATAATAATAATAATATCCTCTAAAAGGGAGGCTCCCGACCACCCAACACATGGACCACATTCTTACAGTACATATAGTAATAGTCTAATAGATATTACACTACAGGTATTGCAATATCCGTGCCGTTTGTATTCACATATATTTATATACAATATATATAAAACACTGTATTTTTTGTTGTGTTTATCATTAGATACCTGTGCTCTGTTGGTGAGAAATTACATATTATAGATGTTTGTGTGTGTGAGTGAGTCCTAATTGTATGACACAATTGCCAGAAATAAACTAATATATTATATATATAATAGATGTCCTATTGTTTAGGGGGAAGGGGTGTAGAGAGACATGTCTTTCCCCACAAAACTAACAGATTATCTCTATTTGTTAGACAAATTTCTCAGTAAAATATTACTAAATATATACAGTATATGTCTATTCACTCATCAAATTTATGAAATGATATTATTTTTTTTTGTTAAAAAAATTTATATTATAAATAAGTTATACATAAAGTAATGCCACTTTTAAGATAGCAATTCAATAATTTGCTTCAACGATTAGGTGGAGTTCCCTAATACATAATATACTAATAACACACACACACACACACACACGAGTCACTACTACCTAGCACTTGGAGATTACATGTGTGTGTGTACCTACCTGTGCAACACACACACACACACACGTAGACATCAGCATACCTGTGCTATTTAGTCATCAAAGTGTTGCTGCTGTTTGTCTACATAACCAACATAGACATAGACACTCTACCCTCCCTTTAAAACATAGATCCTAGTTCATTGTATCATTGCATTTAACATAATAATAATAATCAAAAAAATTATACCTGGAAAAGTGTCTAGCTAACTTATTTTATAAAATATTTATTATATAAAAATAAAAGATATAAATTTATTTTATTATTATTACAATTTGTTGTTGTTGTCGTTAAATAATATTAGAAAATTGTTTGAAAAATAATTTATTATTATTATTAAATTAAAAAAAGGTTTTTTTTAAAATTAATTAATTAGTCTAATATTTTTTAGGGGGGTATAATATTTAAATGTATTTAAGTATATGAAACAATAATAATAATAATAAGTCCATATAGTATATCCATAATAAATAATTATAATTATAAAACACATTTAATATGATAGTCAACAACAAAAAAAACAACAAAAAGTTTATTTTTAAAAAAATTATTTATGAATAATAATAATAATATAATTTTTCTAACCAATGCATATATTATCCTTAAATTTTTTTTTGTAGACAAAATTATTAACATTATTAATAATTAATATTAATATGATATGTAAAACTTATACAATTTTTTTGTGGCCAAAATTTAATATATGTATAATATATTGTATGCATTGATGATTAATACCGGTATTATTATTATTATTATTGAAACCTTAATTACTACAGTTATTATTATTATTATGTATTATTAATATACTATATTAATAGTGTGTATACATCGTAATAATCATTAAAAAAAACTTTTTTGTTTTGTTTTTTTTTGTTAAAATTTATTAAATACTGTATTAAATATATATAACATAGATTGCAGATATTGTAGGGCACAGGTAGGTTTATTATTTATTTATTTTTTGTTATAATTGTTAGTTGTATTTAGTGGGCAGATATATGGAGCCCATAATCCTATGACTCCCACCTTAACTTCCGCCCTCACCCTCACCTCTCTCTCTCTCTCTCTCTCTCTCTCTCTCTATATATATATATATATATATATATATATATACTGTATATATAGATATATATATATTGTGGTGTTGACTACTCGTTCACTCATTTATTATTGTTTTATTTATTTACTTTAGTTTAGAGTTTAGAGAGCATATCCAATCTGTAGCCCAGTGCTGATAAAACATATACCTGTGCTGTCTATGTGTGTGTGTGTGTGTTATGTAATGTAAATTTTCCCCTAACTATACTGTTTTAGTTTTAGATACCGTACCGTAGTAATCAATTTTAAAAACTATATACTGTATGCAAATATATATATATAGTCCATGAAAAAAGTTTTTTTTTTTGAAAACTGTTTTATTATTATTATTTAAAAATCTTTAGTTTTTAGATCTTATGGGTTGACGACACACACACACACACACACACACAYACAYACATACATACACACAACTACTRGCCCTCTCTACTAGACTCAAGAGGGAAGCCATACCTTAATTTTGGGAGTATTTTTAGTAGTAGTAGTAGTAGTAGTGATATATATGTAGAGTTAATTGTTTATTATTTTTCTGAAAAATTATTTAAAATAAAAAAATATATTATATTTTCTGGTGATGTTATGGTTAGGTATAGTAGAGGTATAGTATATACTATAATAATAATAATAATAATAATAATAATATCCGCTTTCAATCATTTTAATTTTCAACAACAAAGTGTATGAATATTTATAGTTTAATATATAATAATAATAATAATAATAATAATAATAATAATAATAATAATAACAATAAAAATACAAATGAATGACTTTTATATATATATTTTTTAAGTGATTTATGTTTGAAAACAATTTATATATAAATAAATTGTTTAAAAACTTTTTAAAGAGATATTTAGAGAGACATTACATAAATGTTTGAAATTTTTGTTGAAATCAATTATATATATATATTATATAACCTTTTCGTTTTGTTCACACAATTAATTAATACAATTAGTAGATATAAAATAATTAATTATTATTTTCGCAGATAAAATGTTTCAACTAATTTGATTCACTATTAAATTAGATTTTTTTTTTTGAAAATTTTAATCAATGAAAACGTTGAATGCATTTGTAATTATAGTATTTTATTATTTAATTGATAATAATAAAAAAATATTAGCTAGATAAAATTAGAAAATTACTATTATTATTAACCTTGATAATATATACTGTATCTGTATATAACTTTTTTTACAGTACTATAAGTATCAAGGTTAGTAATAACACGTGTTTTATTTAGTCAAATAATATATTTAATTAATTAATTTTTTGAAAATATGCTTAAAAACAATTGCGAAAACATTTTAATATTAATTATTATTATTTTTGCATTTAATTTATATATATATTTTTAAAGTGTTTTTTTAAGAAACAGGATATTTAAAAACATATACCGATAACATGTTATATAAAAAAAATTTTTGAAAATTAAATTATTTATATATTTATTAATATATATAATATAAGCATTAAATTTTGTTTTCATCGACTTTAACACTAATTATTATTTTTTAACGTTTAATTAAATCAAAAATACTTTTTGGTAATTAATTAAATCTCTCTCTCTCTCTCTCTCTCTCTCTCTCTCTCTCTCTCTGTGTAATATATATATATATCGACCAAAAAAAATGTGTAGAAATAACAATAAATTTAACTTTTTTTGATGACATGTTTTTTTGAAAATAGTCTATATTAACGTTAATTGTAATTTAGGGATAGTTTTTTTAAAATATAAAATTTATATCATCACATATTATACACTATATATATATATATATATATATATATATATATATATATATATATATATATATATATATACAGTATATACTGTATGTACAGTAAATTTTTTACACTAATTATATTATGAGTTTAATGATATAATTTTAAATTTATTTAAAATATATTTATATATAAATATTTTGAAACAAAATAAAGCAAAATTAATTTTCTAACAGTCATATAGTAAATGTAAAATTAAATAATAATTTTTTTTAATTTCCAATAATTATTACTGTGTAATATAATCAATAACTTCGGGGATATAATAATAATAATATTGTATTTATTATGTAAATTGTTATTATTTTTTGTTACTAAATATATAATATTTTTTTATTAACTTTTTATTAACACATTCTTTGAGTATTTTTTTTGTTGAAATAATTATTATATAGTTTTTTTGTTGATGTTTATTATTATACTGTATATAATATACACACAAATATTTAATACCCATTAATATATAGCATTAATGCATAAATTATTGGAAATTTTTGGTGTTTTAATTGATAATTATATGGTACTCAATAAATATATATTAAAAAATCAAATATATATATATATATAATTTAAAAAATTCCTATAAATTTAGTTTTAAGAAAATTAATATATATTTTCAAAAAACATTTTGTTGACTTAAATAATAATTTTTGTTTAATCAAATCATCGCTTTTATTATTAGTAATAATGTCATTATGATTGCTACACATATTAAATAAATAATTTTTTAATATATATATATAATTTAATTTTTACTTAATTTGATTGCTGATGACAACAACAACAGCAGCAAACAAATTAATTTAATAAATATTTAGTTTAGTTTTAATTTTGTTGATTAGATAACACAAACACGAGATTTTTTGGAGAGAGAGAGAAAAAAAATTATTTGAAAATTCCTATAAAATAAAATAAAACTTCAAAATCATATCAACAAAAAAATGTTTGTTAAATAATAATCACATATATATATATATATATATATATATATATATATATATATATATATATATATATATATATATATATATATATATATATATATATATTTAGTACATAAACTATTTAGTGGTTTTGAAATAAGTTCATCAAACTGTCCACAAAAATTAGTTTTTTTTTAATTTTATTTTACTAACCATTTAGGTAATAGACATACTGTACTACAAGTGCTGTACTACTACTACCTGTGCGCTTCTCCCTCTCTTCAAGTTTAAGTACTATTGGAGTAAAGGGCTATTGATTTTCATTAAGATATATATTAATATATAAATTATATATATATATCTATAAATTAGTTACTTTTAGCACGTATTGCAATACATTTAATTAATTAATTAAATTTTTTTTTGTATTAAAAGATATCACCAAAACATGTTTATGCTTAACATTATTATTATATTAATTATATTAAAGTATTTATTATATATACAGTAGTTACCGGTATATACTGTAATGGCCAATGATTTTGTAATCAATGTTTTTTTTTTTTGTTAATTTATAGTTAATTTTGAAACAAAAATCTAAAACAGAAAATTAAATTTCAATTTTTTACAGTAATTGTAACTAAAATAAAAAACCTTACATTACTATACAGTATTATCAGTAATATAAAAAAAACAACAATTTTATTGTATTTTAAGTGATAATTAGAAATAGCAAATAATTTTTTTTTATAATCAATTGATAGTTTAACCAAAAAAAAATTTTGCTAAAAATTTAAGTATATTTCTATTGATATAATTTTTTTAGGCATTTAATTAACTAATTGGATAAATACCTGTATATATATAGTACTGTATATTAATACAGTATATATTGAAATTAAATAAATATAATTAGTTAATAAATACAGTACTATATAAATACTAATTAATTAATTAATTTTTTGTTTAAAACTAAATTTTTTACGCCCTGATAACAACAAATAAAATAAAATAATAATAATAATAATAAGTGTGTCCTAGTACAAATACATTATGAAAAAAAATTTTTAACAAAAGTTTTATTACTATTTTATTATAGAAATAAATCTTTTTAAATTCAAAATTTATTTATATTTATTTATTTATTTATTTAGTTGATGTGTGATTTGATATTATATATATTTATAACTTAATTATTTAAATATAAAATTACTTTATTATGTATATATATATCATACTATTTAGACTATTATCTATTCAAATAGATTTAATTTATTGCTATTTTTTATTTTTTTCTATTTAGTATAAAATAAAAAATATCTTTATTATTATTATTATTATTATTATTATTGAAGTCTGGGTGTGTGTGATATTATAATTAAATTTATATATAATTTAATAGTTTATAATTAAAATAATAAAATACGTTTTAATATCTAACCCTTTTTTTCGGAGCAATTAATTTAAACTAATTAATTAGAAATATTGTTTATATATATATATATATATAATAAAATTTTAATACAAATAAAAAATACGCAAATAATTTATAAAAACTATATTATGTTTTATTTCAATTATAGCAATATTAGTGTTTAAAATTTTTTAAAAATATTATTAAATTATCAAATACATCAATAAATAAACAAATAAATAAAAATATATTATTTGGTTATTATTATTATTAGTGTTTTCAAAATTAACATTAATTTTTTTGTGCATTTAATTTCAATCTCAAAATACTCAGTATATTATCAGATCAAACATTTTTATATATACAGTATATTGAATACTCTCTATAAAACTGTATACTAATACTTATTAATTTTATTTTATATATATATATATATATTAATATATATTTTCTGGACAAAAAATAGTCACAAATAAATAGTAATATCTTTAGGGCATATGTATTATGGCATTGAATGGATAGGTCATGATTTAGACCCACCATTTAGAGAGATAGAGTAGGCTTTCCTCTCTATTTCAATAGTAATGGTCCAAAACACTAGTAAAACATTAGTTTTTTGGTGATATACCTATGTCTATGTATATATATTTATGTTTGTGTGTGTGTATGTATGTGTGTATGTATGTGTGTGTGTGTGTGTGTGTGTGTGTGTATGTGTGTGTGTGCTATGTGTTTATATTAATTGCTTGACATCTATATATATCAGTGACAGTAGAGTACATTAAAATAAGCTAATAATTCACCGAAAAAAATACCACAAAAAATACTAAACTATTTGTAGATTTTTTTAATGAAATAAATTTTTATCATTTAATAGTAGTCTCTCTCTCTCTCTCTCTCTCTCTCTCTCTCTAACTGATAGACACATTGCAGCGCACCTGTAGTTTATTGGATACCAATAAAAATAAATTGTTACAAATTGTTTCAAACAATTCAATAGCTAATAATAAGAAAAATTTTAATTAAAAACAAATTATAATTTTTCTATATTTATGAATATTATAGATATTTTCGGTTATTATTTTATAATTAGAAAAATCATACAAAAAAAATATATTTGATAATATCGTGTATACATACTATGTATTAAAATTAAATTAAAACTATTAAATTACTAAAAAATTTACATTTTATTTATAATTTATATAATAAATAATTTAATTATAAACAAAAAAATAATAACATTTTTATCGTGAGATTTAGATTTATATTCATATTATAAATACATTAGTTTATTTAAATTGCATTTATATTAAATAAAAAACAATATTAGTATTAAAAAAAGTAATAAAAATATATTTTTAATAAACTGATAATTTGTTGTTATATTTTATTTAGTATTTTATTTAGTATTTTGAATGAAATAGTGATAATAAATTTCATGATATAATTTTAATAAAATTTATTATTATTTTTATTTATTTATAACTTTTAAGTTATAACTAATGAATCTATAATAAGATGAAAAATATATATATATTCAATATATTTATTAATTATTAGTATATAAATTAATTGGAAATTTGAGAAATTATTATTTTGCATATATTTTTTTGTTTTAATTTTATTTATTTATTGATTGATAATTCATAGATTAGTAATATTAATCAAAATAATTAAAATAATTTTATATATGACTAACAAATATAGTTTATATTTCCTTATATGTATGCAATAATTAAACAGAAATTACAAATTAAATAGTAATTTAAATATAAAATTATTGCTATCAATACTGATATCAATAATAATTAATATAATTTGTTGGCAATAATAAGATATTATTAAATATATTGAATTATATTTTTGATTTAAATAAATGTATATATATATTGAAATATATTTAGTTTAATTTTAAGATTATTTTATAAAATAACCAAAAAAAACTTAATTTTTAACATTGTTATTATAAATTATTGTATTATTATAAAACAATAACAATATATTATATAATTGATGATATAATACCTTTAAATAATATTGTTATTGTTTGTTATGTCAATCATCAATATTATAATGTATAGTGTATTGATTAATAATTTTTTATACTCTATTAAATAGTTGTTATAATAGTTGCTAAAAAAAGTCAAATAGTTTTTAAAATAGTTATTTAAACTGTATTAAATAGTTATATATAGTTGTATATAGTTGCTAAAAAAGCCAAATAGTTATTGAAATAGTTATTTATTTTTTATAAATATTTCAACTGATATATAATTCATTTGTTTTCAGCATATTTACAAAAATGATTTATATAAATAAACTAATTATTTCTATTGTTAAAAAAGTAATATAAGTTGAAACAGTTTACACATTTTATATAATTTATATAACTATTACTTTTTGTTTTTACATATATTTGTGCTTAATTTTACAATCTAATGCTTATATTTTTCAAAATAACTGAAATAGTTATTTATAAGTTTTTATAGTTTCTAACCCAACAAATAGTTATTTATAGTTATAATAAAATTTCGGAAATAGCGTCCACTGGTCAACTTCGGTGGACATACTAAGTCCCAGTTATAAGCGTTGAACCGACAAAATAATTTTTTTAGTTGGAAATCAAGACACTAATAATGTATATGAAATTATTATTAGATATAATAATAAGTATTAGACAACAACAACAAAAAAAATGTATTTTTTTTATAATAAATATCATTTTATCTCATCATCAAACAAACATAAAAAATCTTATCTAAAAAAACCAATGATTAGCACTGATATGTTCAAGCTATAGGTGCTCACAACTATTAATATTATACATTATTATTTTTTTGTTAAGATAAAGGCACCGGTAGTTTGTCATGTTTTTTTTATTTTAAAATACAGTACTAACTATTATTTGATTAATTTATTATAGTTATTTTTATTATATATATATATATATATATATAATAACTGTTATATACTGTATATGTTTTGACCCATCAATTTGTTGGCTCAGTTGGATATAATTTTTTTTTATTTTATTGGTTGCATTCAATTCAATATACAGTATATATATATATATAATATGTTTTTATTTTTTTGATTAATTAGAGACCATTTATGCTATTAAACAATCCAATAAAATAAATCAAAATATTTTTAAAAATATTATTGGATATATATTTATAAATGATACATTAATAATAATAAATTTAATAATGATAATAATAATGATGATAATCAATAATTTTAAATACAGTAAATTATTTGTCTATGAATTTATTTATTATTTTTTTGATTTTAACAAATTATTTTTATTATTATTATTAATGTTATTTAATATTAAACATTTAAATAAAAATTATGTTTTTAACTATCTATATATATATACTATATATATATATATTAAAACTATTAATTATATATATATATATAGTTTAAAGTTTTAAAATTATTTATAAGCTTAATTAGTGGGCCATTTAATAATCTGGGAAATATTATTTAATATCCTATATATATATTATAGTGATAACACTTAATAATAAAAAAAATTTAAAAAAATATATTTAATTAATAATAATAGGATACATAACCATAACTTAACCTATAGTTTAATGTAATTAATAAGTTTTTTATGAAATCATAAAATATTATTAAATATATGTAATTAAATTTTTTAGTCAAATTAACAGTAATTATAATTATATATATATATATATAAATAAATTTAGTTTCAAACAAACAAAAAATTTCAAGAATCTTAATCTATATTTATTATATATATCATTAAAAATTTTATTTATTTTCATAATTAAAATCATCTATAATTAACTTAATAAACTATAATAATAAAATTATTAGACATTGAATTGTTTAGACATTTATTTAATATATTTTTGATATATAGTAGTAATAGTAGTATACTGTAGTAGTCATTGAAATATTTCAATTTTATTAAAAAAAAAACAAAATTAATTTAATTTCAAATATGGATATCAAAAAAAAATATTTATTATTATTTTTTCATTGAGAGTTATATTTTTTATTATATATTTATGTGATATTTATTGATAAACTACTACAACAACAAAATGTTGGGTTTATTTATATCGACAAATAAAAAATATTTTATATAAAAATTTCTATAATTAATATCAAAAAAATATTATTATTATTATTATTATATATCAATGATACTCAATGTGAGGCCCAATAAAATACTGTATACCCACATATATATACAGTATGTTTAACGTGATTCACATAATAATAATTATTAATAATATTAATATATTTCCGGTAAACTACTGTAAAAAAATATTTTTAGTTTTTAGATATTAGTTTATTGAAAAAAAAATTTTTTTTTTAAATTAATTTTTCAATGTTTTTGGCAAATTTTTCAAATTATTGTACACTTTTTTATAGTACAATATACTATGTACTATATATATATATATATATATATATATAATATATGATAAATATTATACATAAAAATATTTGTTTTTTTGTTGTTGAAAATAAATTACTATACAATACTATAGTAAAAACATATAGTTTTAGTTTTTTTATTACATAATGAATCATATAATCTACATTATATATTGCACTTAATTTATCATTGATTTTATTTTAATGAAATAAAAGTCAAATACTATAGTATATAATATATATATATATATATATTTATGTATTGATAAATGGGCTAAAATTAATGATACTATATGTCGATCCAGTGGGTTGTCTCCCCACATAACATACCATACCTCACCTAAACTATATATATATATATATATATATATATATATATATACTGTATTATAACATAACATACCTGTAGATAAAAATCAGTCAAAAAATATTTTTTTTGTAAAAAATATTGACATTTATTTTTTTTTGCAACAGTTGTGTGACATATTTATTGAGTATTTATTATAAATAACGAGCAATAAAAACAAAAAAAATTATTTATATATATAAAAAAAATAATAATATTTTGTTATAATATTTATTTGTTGTGTTGTAAAAAAAAATTATATATAATTTATAATATCTATATTGATATTTATAAAACTTATTTTTTGTTTGACTAATGTTTTTTTTGAACATATCTATAGTGTTTTTGGTATTAAAAATATTATATTAAATCAAACTAAATGTGTTTTTTAAATAAAAAAAATAATAATAATATTTAATATTATTAATAATCAATTTATATATATATATGAAAAACACATACATAAGCGCATCAAATGTTTTAATATAATTTTATTTTTTAATTAATTGATTTTTTTATCAGGTGTTTAGCATATCTATAGAAAAGTTTTTTTAAATAAAAAAAAATAGACAACAAAAATGTTTTAGCACTTAAGTCCTAAAATTTAAAAATTAAATCATAACTTAACTGTCCATTTGATAACATATATACATAAAAAAAATTGTCTACAAAAATATTGAACTATAACTTTATATACATATATATAATATTATCTATCATTAATAAATACACTTATGGTTTGCGTGTTAAATGTTTTATTTTCAAATAATTTTATTTTTTTTATTTTTTAAATGTGACTTAAGCTTCAAATTAATGATTGGAAAATTAAAATTATTATAAATATATTCAATATATATATATAAACCTTATCTTAACTCTAAATAAAAAAATTCTAAGAAAATGTATTTAATTTTTTCATATTATTAATAACTGATTATAATTTATATATATATTAATATTTTAAAAGTAAACCCAAAAAAAAACTTTACATAAAACTCAATCACTAATCTTTGCCTCAAAAAAACATCACAACTTTGTTATCAACAAAATAAAAAAACATTTTTCGTTGTTTTGTTTAGTAATAAGGATTTTTATTTAGTGACTATTTTTTTCAATCAAAAACCAATAATAATACGATAAATACTAAATAAATTAGACGATAGGTTAATGTCATATAATATATATATATATTTATAACACAAAACTAAACAAAAAATAATAACTAATAGATTTTATTTGAATATATTTTTAATTTTTTTATATATAATACTAAATACATAATAATAATAATACAAATCCATTCAAAATAAAATATAACTGATTGAGAAATATAAGCCAATTAATGACTACAGTTCCCCTCTCCTCCCCTCCCCCTTCCCCCTAACCATACAGTACAGTAGGTAGAGATATAGATAGATATACTGTATATATATATATACAGTATATATAAAATTAAACTACAATTTACATTAAATAACTATTAGGTGTTGTGTGGGCTGGGATATAGTGGTGGGCATATCCATAAGCTCCCTGTGCTCTCACTCACTCAGTCAGTCCATAATATCCAATATAATCTCTAATCTTATTTAACAAACAAAAAATCAGATTTAGTTCATCATTGCATTAAATGTTTATATCATTAATGTTTAAATATTATTTAACATACTGTATATATATATATATAGTAATATTATAATTATTTTTTATTAATATTAATAAATTAATAATAATACTTAAAATCCATTTATTTAAAGTTAAATATATATACAGTATATATATATATATGTATTAATATATATATATATTATTGTTATTATTTTCTCAGTAATGCTATTTGACTGTATGTAACCAACAAAATAAAATAGGATTTTATTTAATAATATTAATATGATTTAACATAATTACAGTATTATTATTATTATTATTATTATTATTATTATTAGCTATAATTAAAAAGTTTATGATATTAAATAATATTAAATAAGGAAATAAGTTAAAAATAAAATAATTAATTTTTATATATAAAGACAGCAATAAATTAAAATTATTATTATTATTAAAATAGTTTATAATAATCAATGATATATATATATATTTAAAAATAAAACTAAATTTTTTTAATTAACTGATTACACGATATTTAAATCTAAATAATTTTTTGTTTTGTTTACTAATTTGTATAATCATTTAAATTTAAAAAAATATATATTTTAATCATGATTTGTGGATTATATTAAAAAAACTATAATAAATATATATAACATTTTTATATAACATTTATTTTTGTTAAATAAAATTATGTAATTATTATTATTATTATTTAAAAATATCTATTACTTTGTTGTTTAAGTTATTTAAACAATTTGTATTATCATTTTGTTTTATTAATTAACAGAAAAAAAACTAAAATAGTTATAACATTGAAACTAATTGAAAACTATGGGATAACTAAACAAAAAAAAATTGTCAAAAATGTCACAACCATTGAAAACCATTGACAAAAAATAAATAAATTTAAAACATTTGTTTATATTTTTTAAAAAAAATGATTAGATAATAGCCAACACCTATTTATTAGCCAACAATTTATTATATCAATTAATATTTTTTTAAATGTAATAATAATTATCATTACAGTAAAATAATAACAAATATTTCTCAGAAAAACACACAAAAAATTTTGTTTATATATTAGCCCATCAATTGTGGTGATGAAAGATATGGATATAAGAGATATATTATTATTATTATTATTATTATTTAGTATAGTTTCCAATCAAACAAATACCATAACCAACACATAGTTACAGATAGGGACAGACATATAGACAGACAGACAGACAGACATCACTGGATCTAATCGACAACTAAACACACACTGACTGTATGTTTGGATGTATGGATGGACTGACATATGGATAGGACAGTGATATCTGATCTCTGAAATTAGTTACACAAGTAGTTAGTAGTAGTAGTAGTAGTAGTTGACAGTTGTGTTTGTTTGTAATATATATCATCATATTATCGGATAATGACTACTATTTGGATACTGGGATGTAGTAGTAGTAGTAGTTTTTTGTTAATGATAAGCATACTAATACTACACAACCATATAAACTACATGAGCTTCAACATATAAAATCCAAATTAATTGGTATATACTGTATATATACCGTATATATATATATATTTATTTTTAGTAGTAATTTTGATGATAGGATAGTAGTTCACTGATCATCACTTTTTTTCTATAGAATATATCATATATTATATAATAATATATATATGGAAAAAAAGTTTTAAAATCTATTAATAATTATTTAGTATTTAATATATGTTTTCAAATCAAATGTTTGTTTGTCTTATATATAAATAAAATAATATTTATTTAATACGATATATACAGTAGTTTTGGTGTTAAACCCTTTTTTAATTATTAAAAAAAAATAAAATAATTTATATCATATAGTTATGAGTGATGTTTAAAACAGTTTATTTTTTGATTATACACTATTATAACTATAAATATTATATAAAAAAATTATTTAAGTATTTATAGTTTATAGTATTTTAAAAATTAATATATATATATATAAATATATTACTACTAAAACAAAACCAAAATATCAAATCAAATTAAAGCTTTAATAATTAACATTTTATTTTAAGTTTGATTTATAGAAATATCTCATTTTTGATTTGATTTATCAACAAAATTACTATAAAATTATATCAAAATTTTTTTTTATTTATAAAAATTTTATTTTTACTTAAGTTAATGTCATCTCATTTGACTCAATATAATGAATGAATAATTCAATGAATAATCAATAGTTTTTTTATTTTATTTTTTTAAGGATATTATCTCTCTCTCTCTCTCTCTCTTTGATGTCGGGATAGAAAGAGAGAGAGAGAAAGAGAGACAGAAAGAGAGAGAGAGAGAGAGAGAGAGAGAGAGAGACGACAACTAATTATGAAAATTTTAGTTTTTATATAAAATGTATTTTATTTTATTTTTTAGTTTTCTTTTCTGAAATCAAATCATAAAAATTATTATAATTTATAAAATCAAATAAAATTTTAAAAAATCAAATAAAACAAAATTATAGATATATTTCATTGATAGTCATACAAACTAAACATCAATAATAATAATAATAATAATACTGTGTATATATCAATACATTGGGCTCGCGATCAGCACCGGGACTATGGATATGTTTAGTACAGTATATATATATATATATATAGTGGGGACAGTCGTGTTGTTGCTCAAGGAGTAGACGACGACGACAACGACGACTAAGTTAAGTCATTTGATAAGATAGGTATACGTGCAGTGAATATATGATTTGTAAGCGACGCCAATAGGGGAGAGGGGTTTTGTCTTTGCCATCAATTACTTGAATCCCTGAGCAAAATATATATATATATAAAAACTACTATACTATCATTATATATATATATATACAGTATTATTATATAATGGCACAGTTAGCCAGTTTAGGGCAACATATATATATATACAAACATAATATACTGTTTATTACAGTAAATACCTTACATACACACACACACCCACCCACTATATAGTGTAGTATATTATATTCAAATAACTCTCTCACTTACTCACTCACATATACACAGACATCCCATCCTACATACCTAAGCTGATCTGTATGTATGTGCTCTATAAGCTTGTATAGTATTGGGATAACACCATCACATTTGAATAGCCATTAGGAGTACTACTATTACTATGATATATACTCTCAAAAATTGTATTTTTTTTTTGGTTATATAAAACACAATGTTTTTTTTAAATATATAGTTAAAAAATATAAATAATAAATTAATTGATTTTATATTCTAATCAATTTAATAATAATTATTATTATTGTTAATTGAATAATTTTAAAAAAAAAACATTAATTATTATACAGTACTGTATGGTAACTATAATATTATAATTTTTTTTTGTATACATGTAGTGTATTGCATAAAACATTATGTAAAAAATAAATAAAAAAAATAAGATAATATGTGTCCAAAATTTGGTTATTATATCCATGAGCACCGTTAGTATATGTGTGTGTGGGTCGCAAACCTAACTGTGCCCCCTTAAAACATATATTAAAGATTAAGGTTGATTGAAAAAATAATAATAAATATATAGTATATTTATTTATATAAACTATTAAACTATATATATATATATATTGATATAATGTATTGTAAAAAATACATTATATATTTTATTTTTGTAAAAAATACTGTATCTATAAATTATGTGCTGATTATATAATAATTATGATTTCAATTGATGATTGAATTGAATAACTTGTTGATCGATAGTTTTGAATTTAATTTAAAAAATTCAATTATTTTACACACAAACCAACAACAAAAAAACTTTCAAAAAGCTTTCAGCAATTAATTAACAGTTATTTTGTGTTTTAATGAATAGATTTAAGACACGCGAGTAATTAACTGACATATATATTAAAATAATAATAATAATAATAAGATATATAAAAAATTGTGTCAAACCATTTAGCAATTACTAACTAAACTATAATAATAATATTAATAATATCGTAATTATAAAACTATTATATAATAATAATAATAATAATACTAAAATAAATACATACAAAATTCATATATGGGTTTTTGATTTAATTGTCATAGATATTTGAATATAAGTTTAAAACTTTTAGTTTTTTTCATAAAAAAACTGATCAATGATTTTCATGTTAACTCAATTATTATTATTAGTTTAGTTTATATATGTTATAAAATTATAACAAACAAATTATTATTATTACTAAAATGTTTATCGATTGTAATATGTGTTGAAACTGACGTTTTTTAATATATATATATATATATATATTTATATATCATAATAATTACAACAAAATTTATGTGAATATTTCCGATAATATATATATATTTTTGTGTTATTTTATTTCATAATTTATTTTGTTTTTAACGCTTGTTTTTTATATACATATATTTTACGTAATATTTTTTTGGTAATTATATAAAAAACGGAGCAATAAATTAGGTTTTTTTTCTCTCTCTCTCTCAGTGTTAACATCTTTATTATTATTATATTATAGTTTATAGTTATTATTATTATTATTATTATACAGAGATTTATATACATTATTATTATTATCAAATGATTATAATCTATTGGGTGAAAAAAAATCAAAAATATTATCAAATAAATCATAAATCCTTTTTAACACTCATTGTTGCTGTCATTATTGATAATCATTGATGAAATTTTGTTTGAAAACAAATTTGATTTTTTTATTGTTATTATTATTATTATGAAATATATTTTTGTTTTTTTTATTAACACATCATTTACTAATATATAGTATTATAACTTATAAGAAACTTATAAATATATGAATACAAAAAATATATTCACATTTTATATATTGTATATATATATATCATATTTATTGATAGGTTGGTTGAATTTAGATAGCAAACATATACTAGCACTGGGGCTAGACTGGGCACAGGTAGTCATAGTCAGTCAGTCAGTTAGTTATCATCATAGAGGGAAAGGCGTGTGCCAGTTTGATCCTTATCATTCAACTATATATATATATATAAACGATATTAAACTGATTTATAATACTTGAAAAAAGCAATAATTGCTTTGCAATTAAAATAGAGAGAGAGAGAGAGAGAGAGAGAGAGAGAGAGAGAGAGAGAAATCAAATAAACTTTTTTTCTAAAAGTTTTTATTTTAACTAATACGGTGTCAACAAAAAATGCCTTCAAATAAAACAACTTGAAGTTATGTCATAAAAAAAGTTATTTTTAGTTATATTGAGAGTTAGGAGAGAGAGAGAGAGAGAGAGAGAGAGAGAGAGAGAGAGATGTTTGATGTTTTCTTAGGTAACAAATTTAGTTATGACTTATAAAATAAAATTTTTTAAATAAAAACTAAACGATTTGTGAGCACATCATTAAAATAATTGTAACTTCACTTACAATATATATATATATCAGATATTTAAAGACCAGTCAAACCAATTGAAACCAAACTTATTATCACTTCAATTGTCGCTTATCTGTGTGATCACCACAACAACCAAAAAAAATCACTAAACATTTATTTTTTGTTTGTATTTGATATATACTGTATAAGTATATCATTAGATATATCATATTATACAGTATATATATATATATATATATATATATACCTGTATACAGATATAATTAAACATAATATAAGTTATATACTGTATATATATATAAGACTTGTGTTGTCGTCGATATATTTACATAAGATATCATCAATTTTTTGCTTAATCATTGATTTTTTTTTTCATATAAAAATCATTTGGCTATGAAATTATAACTGATGGGACAGTTGTCTAGTTTGTTAGGTTAGATTTTGTAGGACCACCCGCTGTATGGGTCTATATATACTGTATATAATAGGCGACAACAAACTAGAAAATAAATTTTTTTTTGTGAAAATAAAATGTTTAATGACTTTTAAGTATTGAAATTAATTATGATTTTTTTAGGCTTTTTTTTAAAAAATGGTTATTTTATATACAAAATATATTATTTTACATTTTATGGCAAATTAATGATTTCATATTTTTGAGTTTTGTTTGTTTTGGTTTTATTTGTAAGTAATTTAAATGAAAATAAATTTATTATTATATATTTTATATGTTTTATTTAAAGCAGTTTTAAATATGTATAAATTTAATGTATGTATAATTATAATCATAAATTATTAAATATTATAGTTTTTAAAAAACATTTCTAAATAATATACTATATATTTATTAAAAAAATTATGCATATAATTTTAACTTTTAAAATTTATTTATTAATATGTTAAAAAACAATTATTATATATATATATACATATTTAATGAAAATTATATATATTTATATTCACAAAAAAATATTACCCCCCAAAAATTTAATGGTTTATTAAATTATTAAAATTTGTTAATTATATACTCATTTGGGAAATATAATTTGAATATTATATAAAATTAAAATTATTATTAATTTTTATTTTGTTAAATAAATTTTTTTAATTATAATAATAAAAACAAAAAACATTTTATTTATATAGAGAGAGATATTAAGGCTATTATAAATAATTTACTATAATTTTATATATTTATATTATACAGTATAATAAATATAATATATATACACAGCGTTTATATAAATTATAATTAATTTTAATTAAATAAAAAAAATAAATAATATTTTTTTTATTAAATTTATAGATAGACTGGTATCATATTAACAAACAAAATATAAATGCTTTTAATTGCTCAGACATTTACTTTGACTGTATATTTAAAAAAAAATTAGTTTTAATTTATTTAATAATTATTAAAATCATTTTAATGCACCCGTCGTCAAAAAAAAATAAATATTAATAAAATATATACACATTTAATATTTATGATCAAACAATTATATATACTGTAATATATATATATATATATATATAATATATATATATTATCAATAAATTATTTAGTGAAATATATTTATAATATACAGTAATTATGTGATAATTAAAATTTTTGTGATAATTTGCGAGAAAAAAATAGCAACAATTTTCCACCAAAAAAAATTTTTTTAAAAATCATTCATACATTCAATTATTGCAAATAACAATTTAAATGTTAGAAAGAGAGAGAGAGAGAGAGAGAGAGAGAGAAATATTTGAAAAATTTTCAATTTAAATCATTTACTATAATATTAACCATCAATGATATGGCTTATAGTATGCTATCTTAATGGAAATAATTCATTAAGTTTTTTTTTGAAAAAAAAATATAATTTTGGTGACCAATTATTGTATGTATTTTTTATAGCATATATACTACTATTATATATATATATACAGTATATTATATACTGTATATGGGGGTCCATTATCTGGCTAATTGTGTGTCTGTTTTTTAAAAAATAAATTATTTAATAGAGAGACAGAGATTTATTACTGTCTATATATGATTTTTTTACCATTAAATTATAAGTATTACCCAAACCATACTATCATATAGTATATGACAACACTAGTACCAGTAGTAGTATTAGTAGTAGTAGTAGATCCCTGTCCATCAAACATATAGGTGCCGTTTTGATTGCCTGGTTTACTATACCTCAGAGAGCGCGTGAATGTAATTTCCTGTGTGTAGGCGACTACCAGTTTTATATACAGTAATATATATATATATATATATATATCATATAAAACTAAATTAATATATATATATATATATATATATATAATTTATATCATTGAAAACTAACTGATTTATATAAGCCCTTAAGCAGGGCATACAATATTTTTTTTTGATATATATATATACAGTATATATTGAATATATTTTATATGTATTTTTTCACAGGTATTATATGATATATATATATATTACTTCAATGATTGCATATATTAATTATTGCTTATATATATGTGTGTGAATAGATTGTGAAAAACATAATAACAACAAAAAAATAATTGAATTTAGATTATTATTTAATTAATTATCTATAAAACATATTATAATAATAATTAATTATAATAATAGTAATAAATTTCAATATGAAATTGCAATTTAATACTAAATACATTATAATAAGATAAAACGAAACTATAAAAAACAATAAATAATATAAAATAATTATGAAATTATGTTTTTTTTACTATTTAGTTATATTAAACTATATATCTATCAATAATATCTGATTAAATAAATTTTGTTTTTATTGTTTGTTATTTTTGTTATTATTATTAGTGGTAATTGAAATGTAATTTAATATTTGTAATGTAATAATATTCATATCATATAAATATTATTTAATAATATTAAGAAAAGTTATGATAGTATTACTATAGTATTACTGAAACGTGTTGTTAATATGGATATTAAATTAAATTTGAAAAATTAAATTAATTTTTATTTATTTTTGCTGAACAAGTTTAGTTCAATTTAGTCAATAATAATACTAATAAAATTAAATTATTATTAATAATAACATTATATTATATGTTTAGTTATGTTATAATATTTTATAGTTAGTTAGTTAGTATAGTGTGTGTCTATGTTTATGTCAATGTGTGGGCGATTTTGAAATTAAAATAATATATATTTTAATAAATAATAATTAAAAAAAATATTTTTTTAAAATGAATTTTACATTAAAAGCTAATCAATGACAACAATATATATATATATATATATACTGTATATATAAACCGTATATAACTTACAATTACTGTAGAGAACAGGTAGTCGAAGGACTGGTATTACAAAACGCAAGGACAGACACACACACACACACACACAGTGTATACTGTATTTACTAARCAATTTCATTGATAAAAAAAMTTAAATTTTTAACAATGAAATTGTTTTGTTTATTAGTTTTTCTAATTAGAAATGATTAATAATACTATTAATCAACAAAATAAATGTTTGAAATAGAAAAATATATTTTTATAAATGAAAAAAAATTATGAATTAAATAACTTATAATAAAACTATTAATGAAAAATAAATAATAAATAATAATTAAAAAAAAGTTTATGATATGCATGTTATGAATGAATTATTACTATTATTAATATTAATCAATAAGTTTATATATATATATATATATATATATATATAAGGGTTTATCATTTAAATCTATAATATCATAATATTAATAACAAAATTAAAAACAAATTGCATAATCATATTATTGAATGATTTTTTTAAAAGTAAAAATTCAAAATTAAAAAAAACTTTTAATATTATTATTATTACTATATTTGTCAACATTTATAAATTATGAATGAATTGAATTTTATTTTACTGTATTATTAAAAAATCAAAAAACAAAATTTTAATGTCAAAACTATATATCATATCAAAATATATTTATATATATATATATATATATATAACTTAATATTAATATTATTTAGTAGTAAAAATTGTAAACGCCTTTATAAATACTACTTTTTATTATTATTATTATTATTATTATTTGGGTAAAATAAATATATAAATGATAAATATTTACGATTATTTTCAGTATATATATATATACATATAAATGTTATATAATTTTAATATTTTTGTTGTTGTAATTCATTTATTATAATTTAATTCATAAAAATAATATATATTTTATGAGTGAATTTTTTTAACTGAATTTATGAATGAAATTTTTTTCAGACAGATTTTATATTTTATTTTATTTATTTTATAAAAATATTATTTATTTATTAGTTTTATTTATTTGTGTAACTAATAAATATTATAACTTTAATTGCATTGAAATCATATTATTTTTTTTATTTGTTTCCTATTTAAATATATATAYATACAAAAAAAATATTAATCATAATTTTCAAACATTTATTACCTGATAATTATTAATAATAATTATAAATTTGAATTCAATAAAAAAAGTTAATARACATATAAACTATACTTTTCTATAAAATATATAATAATTTATCATTATTTGTCAAAATAATTTTTACTTAAATTGTTAGTTAATTTTTGTTGTTTATATTATATTAAAGTTTCAATTGGTTTAARCACTAAATTTTATTTTATAAAACATTTTGATTTGTTAGTCTAAYCAACGAAAAAAATTGTCAAAACATTTTAGATATCCAATCATATCATATAATAATAATAATAWTAATCATATAATATATATCATTATTTAGGTCACAAAAYAACACAAYATTTTTGTTTTAATTATTAATAATAATATTGACATTACAATAGCCAATCAAAAATAATATAGTTTATATATATTTAAAAAAATTATATATATATATATTGCTGAAATAAAACTCMAATAAAATATATAAATTATATATTAAAAAAAAGTTTTTAACGTTTTCATTAAAATCTAAACATATTTTACACATTTTTTATTAATATATTTGTTATATATATATATAATGACCTCAAACTTAATTTGTTTTTTTTTCAGTACAAATGTTTGACATTTTTGTTTTAAATTAAAAAGTTTTTTTTAAATATAAATTTTATGTATAGTAAAAAAAATTACTACAAATTCCTTCATGAAATTAGATTTATTTCAAATTTATTTAAAGTGAAAGTGTGTAACAAATTTTTTATTTAGTTTTTTTTTCGTCAATGAATTAAGTGCTGTACTGTATATGTGTGTGTGTTTCAGTTAATTTGCAATTATAGTATTTTTTTATATTTTAATTTAATACAAAATTTTTTTTATATATTATATAACATATCATATACAACGATATATATATATATATATATATATATATATATATATATATATATATATATATAGAGAGAGAGAGAGAGAGAGAGAGTATATATTTCATTCATAACTGTCTCATATCAAGAGTACATCAAATAACTTATAAAATATTATTACTTTTTTATTTTAAAAAATTATATAWATATATATATATTTTTATTATTAAATTCATTATAAAATCACACAYATATATATATAAAGTATTTATATATAGTATATATATATATACACTATATGTATGTATTTTTATAATTTATTAGTTAAAAATTATATGTGATATTATACCACCTGTATATACAGGTATATACCTGTATATAAATTTATCGTTACATATACATAAGTTATCATATATTAATAAAATGATGTTATTTTTTTGTAGTTATTTTTTTTGTTGTTGATATACATATACATAAT
>NW_026533199.1:110000-155000 GCF_028296485.1 Oppia nitens
AAAATAGTATATTAAAGCAATTAACTACAGGTGTATAGCTATATATATATATAGATATATATATATATATATATATATATATATACCTGTATATAATATACTAGTATATAAAATATAATAAATTATTAGATTAAATAATATATTGATAAACTATATATAGGAATTGTAAATTAGTTTGCTATAAAACTTATCTATTATTAATCAATAGTAGACTTAATAATAATAATATTAGATAAAACATAATATAAAATCAAATCAAAATTTATGTTGTTTTTTTTGATGAAATTTTTTTATTATATTATTTACTTATAATATTGATTAAAAACTAAACTATATATACAGTATATATATATATATATATATATATATATATATATATATATATATACTATGTTTCGTTGAACTCATTGAACAACAAAATTAATGAATGAATCGATAAATTGGTTTTCATTATGTGTTTGTGTGTAAAAAAATAAAATTATTATTTTTTTATGTATAGTATATGTGTTTACTTAATGTTAAATATATTCACTCATCGTTTAGTTGGTTGAATAGGAGGCTCTCTCTCTCTCTTTCTCTCTCTCTCTAACATACCTGAGCTCAAAACAACTATACTGCATACTACGGTATATTATCGGCAATCGGTTAGTATGGAAATAAAAGGGTCTCTAATATATATTAATATAAAATAAAAATACAACAAAACAATCAATAAGTGCCGACTAGTAATTGTTTAGTAATTTAATAGACAGCCGATTACAATGAGAGTGAGAGAGAGAGAGAGAGAGAGAGAGAGAGAGAGAGAGAGAGAAACTGACTGTCCATTAAAAATTGATTTGTCGATTACATACACATAAAAAATACTATAATAAGTAATAATGTATAGCCTGTTGTGTATAAGTTACTCAATATATATAAATTTATAAGTTATATAACCATATAATGAACTGGAAAATAACTTTATATACAGTACTGTATATATATATATATATATATATATATATATATATATATATATATATATATATATATATATATATATATATGTCTATGTAATGGACATGGATTGATTCAACTAAACAGGTGAGCACCGGTATGTAATCAAAAAGGCTTGTAATATTAGTAGTAGTAGTAGTAGTGAAACACATTTTTATAGTTTAAAGAGAGAGAGAGATAGAGACCCCATTAATTCGTGGCTAATATTTTTTTGCTGACTATATATAAGTTATATACTATTATATATATATATTGGTGCGGATCTCCACACCATCAGAGAGAGAAAGAAAGAAAGAGAGAGAGAGAGAGAGAGAGAGAGAGAGAGAGAGAGAGAGAGAGAGAGAGAGAGAGAGAGAGAGAGAGAGAGGTTAGACAGACAGATATACACAGCGGGACCTATAAAATAATGATTTTTAATTTCTCAACCAAAAATAAAAATAATATCACATCCAATACCTCTAAAATACCGGTGCTTTTATACTTGTATATCAAAAAATAAATGTATAGCTAAATACAAAATTTTTTTAAAAATGTTAAATGATTTTTGAAAAATAAAAAACTTATTATAAATATATATATATATTAAGATACTCTACTGTATATTATATGCTGTTATTATTATTAATAATGAATGTTTCAAAAACATCACCACAAAAAAAAACATTTTTTTGCACACATTTAATCGCTAAATAGTTTTTATTACAAATGGGATACACTGTATTAAAAACACTACTAATATTTTTTTTTAGTAGTAGTAGTATTAATATTATATATATATATATATATTATAAATTATATGGTGATATAATATTGAATGATTTCACGCAAAGTTATCCAATAAAATAAAAATTATTAAAATAAAAAAAACAATTTTTATGGCATTAATTGATTTGAGATTTTTTTGTTATATATTTGATAGTTTGATATTTATTAACAACAAATTTTATTATTATTATTACATTTTTCTATAAACGCATAAATTATATTTTTTGATACATTAAAAAATGATACTGTTGAAAAATTGAAAAATTAAAACTAAAAATATATAACAATTTATTTTTTATTAAAACAAATTTTTTAAATAAATAATAAATAACAAATAAATGTCATTGTGTTTGATTATTATTATTATTGAAAAATAATTAATAACAATAAAAAAATATATAATAATTATTAATAGTATGTCATCTAATAAAATATTGATATTTAAAATACACATAAAAATATATAATAATAATAATAATAATATTTAAAAACTATCAATTTCTAAGACAAACATTTACATTAAAAACAATATAATTTATAACATATTTAGTTATTTATAGCTTTATTTCATAGAAAAAAATAGAAACAACTTTTTTAAAAATTAAAACTTTTTTTTTATTTATGTGTTTTATAAACAAAATATATTGTAATTATTTTGTGTTTAATTATACATAAAACTTATGTATACAACAACCAAAAAAAATAAATAAATGTTTTTATTATTATTAATAATAATTTTTTTCTAAAAAAATAAAAATAAGTTTAAACAATAATTACAAATTATAAGCGACGACCACTCATATATATATACATATTTATATATATACAAGTATATTACATATAGTAAAGTGTAATGGACTGGTAGATATAGACATAGATAGACATGTACTGTATATATATACGGTATATATAAATATATATATATTTGTAGTGTCTGGTTTGAGATCAGATCACTACTAGAGGGTGATTAAGGAGGCGCCGGTTGTTTAGCGTGGGTCGGTATGAGACCTACAACCAGTTATCTACTTAACCACTAGTATGTTATCACCTGAAGGGTCGTTATGAGACCAATCAAGTGGTATATATGATGATCACTTGCAGTTGTGGTGCCGAAGTAAGGCAGGAGTTGATCCGTACGTACCGATGATGTCTTCCTATCTCTTGATTTACTTGATTGTGGAACTGTAGGCCAATGTTGGGAACAACCGGTTGAGATGTCTTGAGATTCCTGATATATCTTCAACGATCGGTTGGGACAGTAATGGTGATAGCAGTGAATGAATGGTAGTTAAGACACAGTTTCAATTAATAGTACTTTTATTAGTTAAACACAATTAATATTTGATTGAATACAATGGTTTGATTTGAAGTACAGTATTGTAGAGCACATGTATTGAGTGCTATAGTAATGGTATAACTCTATATTGAGTAGTAGGCTAACTGAGAGGTCAGTATGCGCTTAGTATGCGATATGTAGTTACTGTCTGTATGACTGTCTGTCTTACTGTCCAATGTAAGTGTAAAAGCCTACAGTATTTATAGATCTTTTTTGACAACCGGTTGTGTGAGAGAGGACGGGTAGCTATTGGCTAAATTGAATGACTTTTGAACAGTTAGTGGTAGCGGCAGATAACTGTCAGGTCGGCGCCAATAGATTGGAGGCAACAAACGGTTGTTCAGAGAATCGGGTAATAAAATACTGTATATAGTTTAGGGTCTAATTTGAAAATAGAAATATAAATCCAAAAATAGTTGCAAAATAATAGATAAACAAATAAATGATAAAATAAATGCAAAACTAAAAGGTAATAAAATTATTTCAATAAATTTATGCTAATTAAAAGCATATTCACTACACTCCCCGGCGCTTTAAGACTGGTCGCGGAGGTAGTATGGCTCGAGTTGACCGACGTGGACCAGGAATGGATCAGTTGACCGGTTGTATTGTTGTATAGAAGCGTTGACGGGTCCTGGGATAGCCATGACAATGAATGGTCCTTCAAATCTTGCGGACAGTTTCTTGAGATCCGGATGGTTAGATGGAATGCGACGTTTGACGAGTTGTCCGACTTTTAGGTCAATCGGTTTGTGCTGACGATCGTAGGCTACTTTAGCTTTGGCTTTGTGTTGGTCGGTATTATGTTTGGCCTGTTTTCTAGCATCCGTTAGTTCCACTCGCGTATTATGATTGTCATTTCCATACATGAGGAATGTTGGCGAGAAACCGGTTACTGTATGTACCGTGTTGTTGTAGTTCATAGTGACTTCCTTGAGCAAAGTTGTCCATTTGCGTCGCGGATTAGCCACTAATGCCATTGATAATCCTGTTTTGATGGTTCTGTTTACTCGCTCATTCGTGCCATTAGACTGCGGATGATATGTGGATGTATAGAGATGTCTGATATCGTGTTTAGTTAGAAATCTGTAAAAGTCTTTAGACTTAAACGATTTGAAATTATCGGTTAACAGAGAGTCGGGTTTACAACCGGTTATTTTAATTATGTCGCCCAATAATGATATACAAGCAGATGAAGTGTTTGTTGGTGTAGCTTTTGTCCACACGTAACGGGAATGGTGATCAATTACAACTTGTATATACCGGTATTGATTACCGTTTGTCTCTTTACCCATGACCATAGTATCCATTGCAATTAGTTTCATCGGTTGATCGGGAGTAGGCAATGGTTGTAGTTGACCATAGGTTGCATGATTGGATACCTTAACCAATTGACATGTTGGACACGATTTGACGTACTCTTTAATGTCATGTATCATATTTGGCCAATGATACTGTATTTTAATTTGTTTAGTGGTTATCCGTATTCCAGGATGACCACTGTTGTCATGAGATGTTTCTAGTAGAGAATATACTAGACTTGGAGGGATAATAGTGAGTTTTCGACCATACTTTATAATAGTCTGAAGTATTTCGGTATCGTTTGATGTGAAAGTTGGTCGACTTTGTGATGAGACAACCGGTTGGTGGTTGTCAGCTGTAGTAATCACTTGTACCGGTTCCTCATATGTAGACTTGAGGTCGGCATCGCGTTTTTGGTGTTGATGTATAATAGCTTCGCGTATGAAATAATTGGCGGGCGCTCTGGACAAGGCATCCACGTGAGCCATTTGTTTACCCGGTTTATGGATGATTTCGAAAGTATATAAACTCAACTCTTCTGACCAACGAAATAGACGTTTTTTCGTTGATTGGAAGTTAATGAGCCATTTGAGTGCTTTGTGGTCAGTATATAACTTGAATTGAACGCCTTCTAGATATATGCGAAAGTAACGGATGGCGTCATGAACGGCCAGGCATTCAAGTTCGGTTACAGTGTATCGTGTTTCAGCATGGCCAATTTTCGGGAGTAATAGCCGATTGGTTTTCCACTTTGAAATAGTATGCCAGCGATACCGATTGCGGAAGCGTCGGTGTGGAGTTCAACCGGTTGGCTATGGTTGTATATCCCGCGTACCGGTTCGGAAGCCATTAGTTTCTTGAGGTTGTCAAATGACTCTTGATGTATTTCAAGCCATTGAAACTCTTTAGCTTTTGACTTTTTCATAAGTGTTGTCAATGGTGCGGTAACTGAAGCAAAGTCGGGTATATATTCGCGGAGATAGTTTGCCAAACCGTGAAATCGTTGAACATCTTGTTGAGAAGTTGGTATCGGAAAGTTTAGTATCGCTTTCACTTTACTATCCGGCGGACGTACTGTTTTACCATCGATGATATGGCCTATGAATTCAATTGATTTTTTGAAAAACTCACATTTTTCTTTCTTTAGTCGGGCATTATTTAGGGACAACCGGTTAAACACTTCATTTAATAATCGGTTGTGTTCGTCCAGTGATGATGAGTAGATTATGATGTCATCCAAGTATGATATGACACCGTTATTATGGAGATTTCCGAGAATCTTACGCACTACTCGATGAAAAGTTGCGGGACTATTCTTGAGTCCGAAAGGTAGGACTGTCCACTCATAGTGTCCGTCGCGGGTGACGAATGCTGTTTTATGTATGTCTTCTGGTGAGACGGCGACCTGCCAATAACCTGAAGCGAAATCCAATTTTGAGAATACAGTTGATCCTTGGAGACGGTCAATGACGTCAGCGATAACCGGTAATGGGGTCTTGTCGGCGACAGTTTTCGTATTGAGTCGACGGTAATCCACACACAAACGATATGTGCCGTCTTTCTTAGGAGCCAAAGTGATCGGTGCAGCGTAAGGGCTCACGCTTTCCCGGATTAGTCCTTTTTGTAATAGGTCCTTCACTTGGCGGGCAGTTTCAGCTGCCATTGGAAATGATTGACGGTACGGGCGCTGTGCTGTAGGCTCATTGTCAGTCAATACGATTCTGTGCTCTTCAATTTTAATGCGGCCTAAGTCAGTAGAGTCGGCGGCAAATATTTGTGAATATTTGTAAATGAGTTGATCCACATTTTTATTAGGTATTGTAGGCAACCGGTTTGTTGTGGGTTGAATGGCCATATAATTGCAATGATGACCGGTTGACTTTAAGAATGGGTGTATTTTGTTTGACCATTTATACGATACAGTTTTAGAGTGTGTATCAATGATGACACCATAACGGCCAAGAGAGTCGATAGACATGAGAAGTGTATACTCGAATCCGTTAAGGACTTGTGCTTTCATAGTACGTGTCATCCTATTAATTGTCAGTTTAAATGCTACTTCACCAACGGTACGTATCGATCCACGAGCAAGTGATACGCTTGTTGATCGGCGATAGTTAATTGGAAGCCGTAGATGTTTTGCTACGTAGAGTGGCATTAGATCCACTGTTGAACCTGGATCAGCAAAAGCAGATAGTTCGAAATTCCCTATACGTCCCGGTATTAAGATTATGTTTTTGACATTAGCTGCTGATGCCATGGTTTGGGGACGTATGTAATGATTAGAGGTATCGGTTGATTGACTTGAATCACCAATGTTTGGTGTGACAACCGGTTGTGGTACGGTTGGTTTATGAGGGCAATCTTTATGATAGTGCCACGATGTCTGGCCACGGTCACGGCATATGCGACATGAATATGGTGGGCGAGACTTGTCTTTTGAATCACGTTTGTTGGGAAAACGTTTGCTGAACCTATCGTTATTCTTGTCGGTTGTAAAATGTGATGAGCCGGGTTGTCTGTAATGTCGATTACGTGATTTGTCGGCTTCTATATCTTGAGCCATTTCCAGCCACTCTGTGGTTGATTTGAATCGACGGCCATAAAAGTATTCGCGATAGTCAGGGATGAGTCCATCGGTGAGGAGGTTGGCTTTGTCGTTATCAGTGTAGTTCTTGACTCGACGTAATAGCTTTAGTTTTTCGTCATAATATTGTTTTATGCTTTCGGCCTTTTGTTGGCGTCTTCTATTTGCGGCCACAACGGGAGGTATGTCGGAGTGTGCGTACCGGTCTAGTAGTAATTGCTTTGCATGAGTCCATGTGACGTCAGGACCGGTTAAGATATCCGAGCCATAGTAGTTGGCGGCGTCGTCTGTTAGAAACTCCATTATATCATCGACTTTGTCGTCATCGGAGTTCAATCGAAATGCTCTGTCAAACATCGATATGAATGCTTCTATCGTGAGGTCTGAATCTGAAGAGCCACTAAACTTCGGTATCTTCCGTTGTTTAGGTTTTGATTTACCGGTTGTATCTGTCGGTGCACCGCTTGAGATATGCACAACCGGTTCAATAGAGTTATTAACGTCATTACCATTAATAGACATGTTGTCTAAGTTTGTATCTTCGGTTTCGTTAGAGTTGCTATCGCTGTGAGGTATATCTTGTCGTCGATATAGAGTTCCGCTTCTTGTAAGTCCAGTGATAGGGGTTGTCATCAGCTATGCGAAGGTAAGGATCGTAAGTATGATCAGTGCTGACTGCGCCAATTTGTAGTGTCTGAGTTGAGATCAGATCACTACTAGAGGGTGATTAAGGAGGCGCCGGTTGTTTAGCGTGGGTCGGTATGAGACCTACAACCAGTTATCTACTTAACCACTAGTATGTTATCACCTGAAGGGTCGTTATGAGACCAATCAAGTGGTATATATGATGATCACTTGCAGTTGTGGTGCCGAAGTAAGGCAGGAGTTGATCCGTACGTACCGATGATGTCTTCCTATCTCTTGATTTACTTGATTGTGGAACTGTAGGCCAATGTTGGGAACAACCGGTTGAGATGTCTTGAGATTCCTGATATATCTTCAACGATCGGTTGGGACAGTAATGGTGATAGCAGTGAATGAATGGTAGTTAAGACACAGTTTCAATTAATAGTACTTTTATTAGTTAAACACAATTAATATTTGATTGAATACAATGGTTTGATTTGAAGTACAGTATTGTAGAGCACATGTATTGAGTGCTATAGTAATGGTATAACTCTATATTGAGTAGTAGGCTAACTGAGAGGTCAGTATGCGCTTAGTATGCGATATGTAGTTACTGTCTGTATGACTGTCTGTCTTACTGTCCAATGTAAGTGTAAAAGCCTACAGTATTTATAGATCTTTTTTGACAACCGGTTGTGTGAGAGAGGACGGGTAGCTATTGGCTAAATTGAATGACTTTTGAACAGTTAGTGGTAGCGGCAGATAACTGTCAGGTCGGCGCCAATAGATTGGAGGCAACAAACGGTTGTTCAGAGAATCGGGTAATAAAATACTGTATATAGTTTAGGGTCTAATTTGAAAATAGAAATATAAATCCAAAAATAGTTGCAAAATAATAGATAAACAAATAAATGATAAAATAAATGCAAAACTAAAAGGTAATAAAATTATTTCAATAAATTTATGCTAATTAAAAGCATATTCACTACAATATATATATAAAACGCCCGGTTTTTTCAACCATATAGTTCCCGGTGCCTAATGAACATAAAATATATATAAAACAATTGCATAATAACTCATATATCATAACTCGTAAAATGTTTTTTTTGTAGTTGTATTAACTTTTCAATTATATATATAAACAGAAAATGTATAGAAATTAGCAAATAATGTATATTTTAATGAATATATATATATATAACTAAAATAATAATTATTATGAACACAATTTAAGTCACAAAAAACATGTTTTTTGTTTAAATAATAATTACTATAATAATAATAATAACTAATAAATTATTTCTCAATTTCATTGTAATATAATGCTATTTATAAGTACTTTACATTTTTTAAGTATATTATAAGTTTATTTAAATATTTACTTTTTTTAAAAAACATAAATATGTATTTGTTTTGCTTTTTTTGTGTTAATAAAGATATTTTTACTCATTTTTTAAAAAAATATCATAATTTAAACAATTTATACATAAATAAAAAAACAAAATCACAAAACAGTAATAACTATTGATTTAATTTCATTTCATTGATTAATAATAAGCTATTTATTTAAAACTATTATATATAATAATAAATTTATATCTAAGTTTAATTAAGCAATAAAAATAGATTATAAATATATATATATATATATATGTAAATAAATTGATAACAATTACTAAACTAATTAAAAACAAGCAAATAATTGTCAAATTTTATTAATTGTTAGCAAACAAAATAAAAAGTATATATTTCTTTTATTTAAAAAAATTTAATTATCAAAATGCTAATCAAATAATATATTGATGACTTGAATTTGTTTATATATAAAAAACAACTATAGTTTTTTAGTAAATTTTTTTTGTATATCCAATTAATCAATTAATAATTTAAATTTTTGTTTGTTTTGTGATTTATTATTATTATTATTCATTGAATTAATTTATTTTTATTTTAATTATTTATTCAAAATAGTTAAGAGAGATAGGAGTAGTCATCACTAGATATCATCGCATGTATTAAATTAGATAATAAATAATAATTGAAAAACAAATATATATATATATATATATTGTATCACTTATACTATAATATCAAACAAACAAACAAAATGTGATTATCTATTGTATAACACTTGTCGCTGGTTATAGTGGCGCCTAATATCAGACACACATTCATATAAACTATAGTATAATAAATAAAACAATTTAAAATCAAAAAAAAAATAAAATAAATTAACAACAACAACAAAACATATACACTTGTTTAATGTGTGATTAAATTAAATGATTTTTATATATATATATTTGTTTGGTGCCCATATTGTGAGGCCAATCATCACTACTATCACTAACAAACAAACAAAAAAATCAAACATATATATAACATATTACTTGTGTTGCACTTTTTGAATTTGAAATTAGTTTATATATATATATATATATATATATATATATATATACATATATATACAGTAGTGTATACCATATTCATGTGATACCCCTGTAATTAATAGCTTAACCATCACTTTTTGGTATTGGTATGGTGTGGTTATGGTTATGGTTTGGCATATGAGAAATGGGATACCGTTTTTTTGGGGGGGAGGGAGGGAGGGAAGGATGGGGACTGATATGTAATACATCCTTATATATATATATATAAATGAATGAGTATTTGTTTTATACTACTAAATAATAATTTTTTTTTTATTGTATATACTGTATATATGTGTGTGTAATGTAATTCAAGATAATTCATGGCATTTATATTATGTTATATATTTCATATAAAAAAAACTTTATATTCAATATTCATATCAATTATACAGTATATATGTCTCCAATAGTGAACTACTAGTTTTATAAGAGAGAGAGAGAGAGAGAGAGAGAGAGAGAGAGAGAGAGAAAGAGAGGAATGGGAGGCTTGGCTTTTATTTTTGTTGTTGAATTAAATTGAAACAATTTGCTCACTGTTGGTGGGCACCCCCTCCCCCCTCTCATACATACATAGTTATGTTATGGTATTTTTTTGGGCACCAGTATTATTACTACTACCTGTATAGTAGTAATAGATATTTAATAAAAATTAATGGCACTCTTGTTTTGTGTTATGAGGCGCTGGCACTGGCATACCATTTGGGATATGACATACCATACCATACCATACCCGACAATATTATGGGGTATCACTGTTTAACAACAACAACAACGAGAAATTCAACACAGATTTATTCAACACATCATTAAATTTAATTGAGTTTTTTTATATTATTATTTGAAATTTTATTTGATTTTATTTCATACAAATCATAGTACTGTATAAGCTATGTATAGCTTATATACAGTATATATATATTAACAAATAGTTTTAATAATATAAATAATACTAATATATTAAATACTAGTAGTAGTAGTAGTAATATATAACTCAATTTTGTGGTTCAATAACAACAACAAAAAGATAACATTTTTTTGATGATTAAACCCACAGTTGTTCACCAAAAAAAAATAACAAATTAAATCAAAATAAATTGTTTTTTATTTATAAGTTATTTTTAAAATATGTTTAGCACTTTACCTATTACTATGATTTTATTATTTTTTTTACTATCAAATGATAACTATATATATATAAATATTAAGTTTAAAAAAATACATTGAGATTGATATTATTGTAGCATTGAATTACTAAATAAACAATCAAAAAATAACTTATTATAATATATACTTATAAAATAAAATTGTGTTCATAATATAAATTGACATTTTATGGCATTTGATAAATAGATATCTATATATATATATATATATATATTATACAATATTATTATTAATGTTATATATATAAATAGTGGGGACTACCCTTTTTTGTTGTTGTTGTTGCTTCTCATACCTGTAGCACCGGTATGTTACACACACACACACACACACACACACACACACACACACACACATAGTCAGTGATTAAGCGATTAAGCTGTAATAACAACAACAATATTGTGATTTCAAAAAATTGAAATAAATGTGTATTTCATATGAAAATAATACTGTAAATTACATGCACACAAAAAAAACATGTTTTATTTGTATAGTAATGGGTATTATTCATAGTATAGGAATTTCCATAGAAATAACTTTATTTTATTTATTAACAATTTTTTTTGTTGCGAAAAAAAATCAAGTTTTGTTTTTAATATATAAATTAATATTTATATGTATTTATTTGTTGTTAACTTAACATTAGGTCGTTGTCCATAATATATATATAGTATTTAAAAAAATAATAATAATATTTTTTAAATACACTGCAATTGATAACTAATTTAATATTCAAATAATAATAATTAATATTATTTAATTACTTAATTATACGAAATGTACTAGGTGTTATAAATAATTATTAGTTACAAAAATATAATGTTAAATTTACTTATATATACGGTATATATACTGTAGTATAATATAGTTTATATATTAATACTATTGTTGTTCAAAATCATAGTAAAATAATTTATTTCTAATTTTTTTTATATTAATAAATATTAAATATAATTTGTTTGTTTGATTGGTTTATCGATAATAACTTTATAGCAAAATATATATCAATTATTGATTACTCTCTTTCTCTCTCTCTCTCTCTCTCTCTCTCTCTCTCTCTCTCTTTAAAACAATTTCAGTCAACAGTTTTTCAATTTTATTAAAGTTTTTAAAGAGAGCTCTCATTTATTTTTTTTTTACTTTTACAGATAATACTGTATTAATAGATATCTAAGTAATAGTAAATTTTCAAACACTATTTATAATACACGCAAAAAATTGTTTGCATAATAAATGGACAGTAAAAAAACATACAAACAAATAGACAACAAAACAAATGGTAAGTTGAATCAAATGGGAGAAAAAATAGTTGTATTTTAAAATTAAAAACAAAATTTAAAAACAAAAATTTGAATCCTCTTTGAAGTCAAGAGTTTTTCAAAAACTAACTCTCAATTGTTTGATATTTCTCTCTCTCTCTCTCTCTCTCTCTCTCTCTCTCTCTCTCTCCCTCCCTCTCTCCTCTCTAAGTCATAGTATTGTATATATATTCACTAATGTTTGCAATATATAACAAACTGCTGGTGTTAGACACAAGAGAGAGAGTTTTAAAAAACTATTTTTTTATTTTCCAATATATTATATTAAGATTTTATTTAATATTTTTTTTATAATAATTATTTTTTTTAAATACTTAAGTTAACTATCGAATTGTATTTGTTATTCCCATTTGACATATGATTTGTTTGGTTAGTTGTTTGTTATTTTTTTGTTGTTGTATTATTATTATTATTATTATTATATTACCGATGAGTTTGTATACTTACTGTACAATACAGTAGTGTTTTTAACATAACTACTATATATTATTGTCCAAAACATCACTATCTCTCTCTCTCTCTCTTTGCTCTCTCTCTCTCTCTCTCTCTCTCTCTCTCTCTCTCTCTCTCTATTAGATACCTTAAGGCAATAATAATAAGTCTATTGAAAAAGTTTTAAAA
This sequence comes from Oppia nitens, assembly GCF_028296485.1. Lineage (NCBI taxonomy): Eukaryota > Metazoa > Arthropoda > Arachnida > Sarcoptiformes > Oppiidae > Oppia > Oppia nitens. The sequence goes on from NW_026533199.1 coordinate 123,150, forward strand.
ATTTTACGGATGTCTGCGATATTTTCATTTATTTAGTTTATAATATATTATATATAATTTTTTTTTAGATATACTGTACTCATAATATTTATAATAATAAAAAATTGTTTGTCAACAACAATTGATAAAACAAAAATTATTATTTATTTAAAAAAAATTACTTTTATATTATTATTATAATTATAACAAAATACTAATAAATTTTTTTAAGACAATATTTTACTAAACAAATTGTGAATTTTATTCAAACATATTTGTTTTGTATATATATATATTATATATGTTTATAATATTTGTTTTTTTCACCTAAAATAAAATTGATATTATTTAAAATTACATGCATATATATATAATTGTTTTTTATACAAAAATAAATTAATTGTTTTTTTAAATGAAAGATTACAATGTAATTTCAGCACCGGATAAAACACACATATATATAAAAAATAATATTTTTTATAAAAAAATAAAATAATTATTATTATAACATATTTGTCTAAATATATTTTACAATATTACAAATAATATTTTTTGTTGGAAAAAAATTTGTTTCCATATTTTTTTTCACAATTATATATTAAAAAAAATTAATAATAAAACAAAAAACACACAAAATAATTAATAGTATAATATATATATATATAAAGTTTTTTATGATTGTATTGCAAACATTTGAGTATATATTTTATTTTAATTTTTTTTTAATTTGTATTTCTATATAATTATATTAAATATTAATCCAATAAACGGATTATATTTGATAACAATGTAAAGTAATAAAAATAATTTTTATATATAAAATATATATATATATATTATTATATTTGGAAAAATACAATATTATAATAAAAATGTTTTTTTTAATATATAGATATAATATATCCAAACCTATAAAATAATATTATTTATAATGACTCCCTTTATATCATATAATAATAATAATAATATATCTATATATGCAATACTGATAGTAAACTCATATATTAAATACAAAAAATAATATTTAATATAATATAATAAATAATATACAGTATTACATGTGTAATATGTTATTTAATTTAACTTATTTAATGGCTTAATTTTAATGAGTTTGTTATTATCATTGTTTTTCATTTAAAAAAACATAAATAAAAAAATTCAAAACATAGTGTTTTTCAAAACAACAATTTTTTTTTGGTTTAATATAAAGTAATTGTTGAATGAATTACAGCAAATCAAACTACAGGTGTATACCTGTGTATATACCTGTACTATCCAATAGTAATGTATAGTTTTTTGTATAGTCATTAAAAAACAATATCAAAAATAATAATAAAAAAAAAGTTGTTTAAAATCTCACTGTTTGTATGTATAGGTTGTTTGCGTCAAGTTTTTTTTTATTTCATTGTTGAATGAATTAATATATATAATATAATTTTGTATAAAAGTTTATCCTATAAAATATAGGATACTTTTTATTTGAATACATGATTTATACATTTATAACAGTACTATAATATATATACAGTATATAAAGTTATAACACTTAACTTAAGGGGTATTTTTTCGGTTCATTAAATCATAATATAATATATTTATATATAATTTTTTTTGCTGTCTTGACTGTGAATCTAACATTTTTTTAAAAAAATAATATAACAAATAATAATAATAATTGTTGTATTTAACAGAAGCATAAATTTTTTTTCCTGCAATTTATATATACATATATTTTTTAAGAGAGAGAGAGAGTCTATAAAAATGTTGTGTAAATAATAATTTGAATGATTTATTCAATGGGCACTTTTATTATTATTATTATTATTAAAATGAAAAGTGAAAATGTGTTATATAAAGAAAAAAATAAAATAAATAATTTTAAATAATAAATAAATAACACTACAGTATATTTTCATTGTATCAAAAAAAACTTATATATTTTTTTTTACTATATATATATAACTTATATTATATTTAAAAAAATATATTATATAAGTGTTTGTTTCAAACAGCAGGTGTGAGATACACATTATAAAACTTTTTTTTTATATTTTAGACATGAGATGACATTTTAGATAGAAATCATAAATATATTTCAACAACAAAAAAATAAAAGCCATAATAAATATATTTAAATAATATATTATAATAGTTTATTAAACAACGATTTTATTCACACTATTTAATAATTGCACAAAAATATACTGTAAATACTTATCAAGTGTTTCTTAAATATATAGATATATGAGTTTACTTATTGTATATAATATATTGATATTTTTAATTTTTTTATATATATAAAAAAAATGATAACAACTTTGTATAGATATATATATATAATAAGAGAGATATGACATACAATTTAATGGATGAAATAAAAATTATAAAAAAAAATGATTGAATGAAATGAATCAATGATTGATTGATTGAATGGATGAACGATTAGGACAGTTATGTCCGTCTACTATGTGTTGAGCGACTGACCCCTACTAACTGATCCCTACATTTGATCCCTGGGTTTCATTTGAATTTTTTTTTATGGTATAAAGTCATCATCAAATTGCATACCTTCGCCATCGCTTTCGAGTATCAGATCGAAAGCATTTTCTAGACTATCATCGGCGGTAAAGTCTGGCCAACAACTTGACCGCAACGATTCGAGCGAATGTAACGAATCGGTTTCGGTAGTCGACGGCGAACTGCACGACGTTGTCGGCAAGTGATCACTGGAGCCGCAACTGGACGGCCTATGCATGAGTAGTGAGTCGGCAAACGGTAGGCCAGTCAACAGTGCCGACACATCCGACGGCAGACTGGCTATGGCGGCGGCGACGGCAGCATTATCGGTGCCATCAGCTGAGTTACCACCGGTAGCTGATTGGCCACCCGAGTCGGCATCGCTTAGTATTTCGGTCAGCGCCCGGATATAGTTGACCGCAAGCCTTAAGGTTGTAATTTTTGTCAGTTTTGAATTGGATTTGTCGTCCAAGTCGTCGCCGCTGACCATATTGATGACCATATCGTCGGGAACTTCGTCGGGAAAATCTGGTACAACATTCCTCAGCGCTTCGAAAGCTGTATTCATTTCCTAATAATAATAATAATAATATTTATTATTAATCCAAAAAAAACAAAAATATTTTTTTTTTAAATCTATACTATTATTATTATACAATATATTGTTTATATGAAATTATTTCTATACAGTAATATACAGTTGAATAGAAAAAGTTTATAAATTATAATATATTATTATTATAGATAATATGAAAACTTTTTTTTTAATTTATTTTTTTTTGGTTACAAATTTGCATTGATTTTTGTTGTTGACTGACATCACTGAAACAGTTAATCAAAACTATTTTTTTTAAAAACTAAATCAAATTTTTTTGTTATATTTTGATTTTGGTTAAACATTTTTGGTTTTTAATATCAAATCAAAAAACCAATGGTTTTTAATTGCAAATCAAATCATTATTTTCTCTCTCTCTCTCTCTCTCTCTCTCTCTCATATGTATATGTATAACATTATAAAATAATACATGTATTACAAAAAAAAGTTTGTAATACAAACTATATAGGATTAAACTATAATATAAATTTTGATTTTATGAAAATGAGGTTTTATTTTTTTTAACATATCAGTCATTTATATATGTATACAGTATATATATATATAAAAAAAATCTCAACTAATAATTGGTAATACAAATTAAAAATCAATCAAATTTATACACTTTATATATATTGTGGACTAATCTCTTATAAAAGATTTTTAGGATTTTTTTCACGCGACTACTGTATAGTACAGTATATATATACTAATCGTTGAAATAAAATTAATTTTTATCTAAATTTCATTTGAAGTGAATATCAAAAAAAAATTATATAAATTTATATAATAAAAAAAACTAAAACATTTGACACAACACGCAAACCTATGGTCTAAATCGATTAAATATATATATTATATATATATTTAATATATAACTTTATCTATATATTCAATACATATAAAACTAAACATTAAATATAATTTTTTTGTGTGTGTTATATACAGTACTATACATACAGTATATTTAATTCACAACAACTAAGAGATCAAATTTACAGATTCAATAAATTATATATATATATATATATTCACAAAAAAAATTAAGTATAAATAATATATTGAATGCAAAATAGAGAGAGAGAGAGAGAGAGAGAGAGAGAGAGAGAGAGAGAGAGATTTCTCACACCATTATAGAGATAAAAAAAATTAAGAAATTTTTTCATCCATTAGTGAGAGAGAGAGGAACGGGAGGTATAAGTAGTGATTAGTTGGGCGATAGTCTATCGTGCATAGAGTAAGTAGTAGTAGTAATAGTAGTCGAGTGGCGGCTCATACCTGCATTCGGCACCGTTCCCTCAAGTTTGCCGTTTTTCTCCTATATTTGCTAAGTGGCGGCGGTTTTTGTTTGGGTTTCGGTTTTTTTGGCTCCTTTTTTCGCTTCTCCGTTTCGATCCGGTTCTGTATGGACCGGACTCTCAAGTTGTACTTATCTAATGCCGGTATCTTAAGGTCCGAATCGGACGTATCCGACGATCCCTTAGTCGACTTGGATCTGGTCGACCGTCGTCTGCCGTCGGCGATTGGCTCAACCACTTCCTCCTCGTCCTCTTCGACCACACTTTCCATCGGTATTATCATCACTTTGTCTGGTTGTTGATGAATGGCTGTCTCTGTAAACTCCATTACTATTATTATTAACTCCCTGAGCGTCGTATGTATTTAAACCACTAGTTAATTGTCTATAAAAATAATTTTTGTGTCGACACTTAGTGATGACACACACACACACACACAGGTAATCAATAATTAGTTTTTAAGTTTATATATATATATATATAAAAAATAAATATATTTTTTATTTATCAACAAATTTGTTGAATAGTTTGAAGAGATTTTTTTTCTGCAAGAATTTGTCGACAAATTCTTGTCTCTCTCTCTCTCTCTCTCTCTCTTTAATCAGTAAAACGTTTTTTTTGCCTTTTATTTATTTGTTTGGTTATTGAGAGACAGGTTAGGGCTGTATTAAGTGGATATGTGTGGCGATGAGTGTGAGGACTGACTGACTCACTCATACATACACACACACACCGAGAGTGCGACCGTATAATCAGGAATGTTATCACCAGTTAATTGACACAAACAAACCGTCAGTTAATAAAAAAATATTTTGTGGCACTTCTTGAAGCTTCTTCAGCCACTTGAGTCAGTCGTGTTTTTTTTGTTGGGTATAACACATACACACACACTGTCACTGAGTGGCTGATCCGTACAGGGCTTACACCACACACACACACTCACTAAACTATTTAGTAGATATGGATAAACACTCCCATATAATACCAACACAACAATAACTTCGGGTATAGTTAGCTAAAGGAACGGTATATATCTCTTTTGTGGTGACTTTCCTTTACTTTTTTGAAACATACGATTCCTCACACTCTGTGTCTTCAACTAAAATCTTCTTCACCGGTATGTTGTGTTAGTTGTGAAGACCTCTTTTAGCGGATCTACTACTCCGAGGCAGTCAGTCAGTCAGTCAGGCAGTACGCCCTTCAATATATATACGATATGATGATTGAAAAGTAGTCTAAACTTTATGGGAGAGAGAAAGAGAATCCCTGAGCTCTCAGAGAGAGAGATAGATAAGAGAATCCCTGTGCTTAAGATAGACAGTGGTCTACAGCCGCTGCCGCCGACACCACCACAACAGCCTATGAATGACTTATTCTTCTACTTCTTATTGAGGGGAAAGTTGACCTTAAGTTTTTAGGAAACGTTTATTTTACATAACGTTAACAACGCCCTGAATATAATCATCGATTTAGTTGGTGACGGCTTTTTATATATCAGTTTATATTATTATTATTATTATTATTACTTTTTAAAAAAATATATTATATATTATAGATATATATCTCTCTGAGTTGATGAGCGATAAAAAATTATATATCAGTTTTTTTTTGCTAACTATATGTTGATTAATAGTGTATATACACCAGTATTTTGTCAGCAATTTTTTTTATAATATACAGTATATTAAACACAATATTTATAAATAAGTTTTTTTTAAATATTTTCAAGAATTGTATGAAAAAAAATTCTTTATATTTATTATATATATTCTTGAGATGGACTTCTAGTTGTACTTTAAAAACTTGAATTGATATTAATGTTTAATATTATTATTATTAGTAGTAGTAATAGTGGTAGTATTGATATTACAATTATTGATATATTTATATTTATTAATTATAAATAGTTAGTATCACTTTTTTGTTGTTGTCACACAATTGATGATTGAATTTTAAAAAAAAATAATTATTAAAATATATATTGTCAACAATTGTTATTTATAAATATATATAATTTTTTATCATCAAAAAAATTCACTATTTATCAGGTATTTTATATTTATTATATTTTATATATATTAAAATATTATAGTTATAGAGATCACACACATATGTAAGTATCGGTATCTTATGAAAACATATGATATTCAACACACTGTATACTACTATAATGTAATGTTTTTTTTTAAAAAGCAATAGTTATCAACAGTTTAAGGTTTAAAGACAGGTATGGTTTGTTGCGGTAGTAGTGATGATGAGCTGAGAGGAGAGCGCATACATACATACACAGCACAGACAGTCAGACAGACACACAACCTCTTTGAGCGACTGCTGTCTCTCATATGAATATTATTTCTTTTTAGGAGAAGCGCTGAGATCGCTAACAAACAGCTCACTCGAGAAAAATGCTATTTTTTAAACTTTTTTTTTTTTAAATGAAAAGTTGTTTCTTGTTTTAGCAGTCGTTTTGTATATTTAGGGGCAAGTCTTACAAAGTGACTCTCTCTCTCTCTCTCTCTCTCTTTCTGGCACTTATACATACCGGGGCGGGCGGTATCTACACTAATACACATAACACTGTTAAGGTTAGGCCGATTTTTACAGGTACTACAGCACACACTTGATATTAGACTTAAATCTCTCTCTCTCTCTCTCTCTCTCTCTCTCTCTCTCTCTCTCTCTCTCTCTCTCTCTCTCTCTCTCTCTCTCGGAGTCAATATTTAAATGAAAGCTTAGTCTTATATTAATAATATAAAATGCAGTTTATTGCTGTGCACAGGTATGTGTGTGTATGTATGTGTATGTGTGCTGTTATGTAAGCTTTTTAAAAACTTACATTATATATATATGTGAAAAATACCGCATCTATATGTATATACTTTACATAGGATTGCATGAATATATCTACTGTTAATAATAATCAAAATAATAATAATAATAATAATTTTTTTTGTAAAATAAAAATCTTATGCAAGAGTTGTTAATATCAAACATATATTATATATATATATATATATCAAAACATTTCATATCATTTCATCCACAAAAAAAAAATTTTTAAAGCCTATCCCTTATTACTGTTAAATATTTTAGTTGTTTTTCCGAGAAATTATTCACAAATAAAAAATATTTTGATATAATTTTTTTGTGTGTATTATTTACACTTAATTGAAGGAAAAAAAGTTAAGTTTAAATCATATTTGATTCATAAAAAAATATTATAATTTTATATAATTTTTATTTTATTTGCGCCGGAAGTTTCATGATTGATATACTACACCTTTAATTATAAATTGCTTAATAATAATAATAATAATAATAAATAAACAGTAAGATTATTGCACCGGTATTTTATAATAATAATAATAATAATTAGGCCAAAGACACGCTTATGTATGCGATATAAATGTGTTGAATTAAATTAATTAATTTAATTTAGATTTTATTATCAAATAAATAAATAAAATTAAATAAAAAAGGTTTATTAAATTAATATATAATACTATTTAGTATACACTACATAATATATTATTTATATAGTGTATAGATATGATATGTACATTAATATACCCAATAAGTTATGCCCATAAGTTATGGTAATTAGCCGATTAAGCCCTAACCATTAAGCACAGGTATGTTAGTTATATAAGTCATATAAGTTATATACAATTTATATGTGATATGATATTAGAGGACGACTACACTGTGGACTCATTTTTTTTTTGCTTAAAATTTTTAGTTTTTAAATGACATTTCATTCATAAAAATCTGTTTCTGTTAATGATTTCCTACGCAATGCTAATATCATATATTATATTATATACGGTGTGTATAATATAATATATTATTTTCTCAATTTCAAAAAAAGTTTAAAAAGTTAAATACTGTATAATATTGTTTATATATATATATAGTTTTTACGATAAGTTAAGAGTTTATTAATGTTTTATGTTTTTCATCAAAAAAAAAGTTTTTTTTTTACAAATCTCTGTTGTTTTCAATATAAATATATATTGAATGAAAAAAATAAAACTAAATCCAGTTTAATGACTAACCTGGAGGACTGACTGTCACTGATATCATATACAGGTATACATATAATAGTAGTAATTATTGTAGGACTGGTAGTATTTGATAGTATATTATATGATACTATAATCCTTGAAGCAGTTATACAAAAATCATGGGCTAATCGGTTACATTAATCTCCCGTTCCTTATATATATATATAATAAACCATATATTTTACTTTAGTAGTAGTATTTTTGTAGGCAATACCCAATTTCATTCATTCATAAAAAATAAATTCATTAATGTTTTTCATATGAATTTTATGCTCATATTTGGACAAATAGCTCACAACTACACACAACAAATGGCATTAATATTTTTAAATGAGACAAAAAAAACTACATTTAAAATATATATTATATATCTGTTACTATCGTTTCATTCATAAAAAAACATACATTAGTTTTCAAGTGCTGGTTATATACAGGTATATACATGTATATACTATCTATATTATTTACTATCTATCTATAGTATATATATATATATATAGTGTGGGCGCAAATGGCATAAACAGCGCCGAGTCCTCAAAAAAAAAATTAAAATTATAATAATAATAATAAAAGGCTTACATATATTATAATTTTATTTTCTTGTTTGTTATCATTATATTTATTATTATTATTTTTATTAACATAAATTTAAAAAAGTAAAAAATCATTTATTAACACAAATTTTATTATTATTTTATTTTTTTGTTTTTGAAAATAAATTGCTAAATGAAAATTAATTAGCATTTAATTAGTTGGCTGCCAACAAAACAACATTACAATTACAATAATAATAATTATAATAATAATAATATGACCACAAATTTTTTGGTACTCTCTCTCTCTCTCTCTCTCTCTCTCTCTCTCTCTCTCTCTCTCTCTCTCTCTCTCTCTCTATCAGCAAATGTTATGATAATTATTAATATTAATTTTTATTTATATAATAATAATAATAATAATAAAACAGTTATTGCATTAATCGGATGCAATCACTGGCACTGGTATTTCATAACCAACTATACCAACCAATAATAATACTAATAACCCGATGATTATGTGTTTATTTTGTTACCAATCGTCCACAAAAAAACGGTAGGTTTTTTTGGAAATCATGAGTTAGAGGAGGAGTTATCTTATGAATATATATATATATATCCCGGAGCCGATGGCACGCGTCATCTAACAGTATATATATATATTTAATACATAATATTGTGTAGTATTAGTTACCTGTAAATTACCTGTAAATAATAGTAAACTTAACGCTCGTGTATATAAAAAAAAAATTAGATACATATTTGTATATACAGTATATACTGTATATATATATTGTTAAATAAAAACGGGTCACAAATAAAACAATTTTGTTTCGTTTTTTTTGTTACAAACAAGTGATTGTCAAACAACAACAGCAATAGAGAGAGAGAGAGAGAGAGAGAGAGAGAGAGAGAGAGAGAGAGAGAGAGAGAGAGAGAGAGAGAGACTGTTTGTTATCCATTGATTACTTTATGATTTTTCTATACTACCTGCTCTCTCTCTCTCTCTCTCTCTCTCTCTCTCTCTCTCTCTCTCTCTCTCAATATATATATACCATGAAATGTGTTGTTTAAATAATGGCAACGCGTGGGCACCTTAAAGGTGTTACCTTTTTAAAAACATTGAAGTTTTATATATATATATATATATATATAATATATATATAATATAATAAATATATGTCTAAATAGTTTCTCTCTGTCTCGTCGTATTCATTGTTAAAAAAAATAATTTCTTTATTATTATTATTTTTAAGTTAGTTATTTTGCAAGCAATTTGTTGCCTATAGTTTTGAGTTAAGTTTATATATATATATATGTATTTAGTCGGCAAAAATGTTAAGATATTAAAGAGAGAAAGAGAGAGAGAGAGAGAGCGTGACTCACAAATAATATACAGTAAATTACATTTAAACTTATTTAATAAGTTAAGTGTGTTTTTTTTTATACATAATACATAGTGTATACAAACTTATTATTATTATTATATAAGTTATATATATATAAAGTAAATTTATATAATTTAATAATATATATATAAAACATTTGTATTTTAATCGCTTTTACAAATCTATTATCTAATTTCTATATATATATAAAATCAATTTACTATTTGTTAGTTTATATATAGAATAAGTGATTATTACTTAAATATAATTGCTTTTTATAAAACACTATATTTATATACATTTTATTCATATATATATAGTATATTATAATATATAGTGTCTATCTTTGAATAAATTTTTTTTAATCTTAATTCAATCAAACAATTTTGCAAAAATCATATAACAATAATAATAAAATAAAAGTGAAATTACATTATTATTATTATTATTATCGCATAAAATACATTTGTCTAGAAAACAACAAGTTTTTGTTTTTTAGATTTTAATATTTAGTTTTTTAAAAAATACTATTTTTATATACATTTTTTTAATAAATCTGATATAAAATAATACATAATAATAATAATGTATTTTTCAGTAAACAAAGAGAGAGAGAGAGAGAGAGAGAGAGAGAGAGAGAGAGAGAGAGAGATGTTTTTGAATTGCTTAATATGTTTATCATTATTATGAATATTACACTATTAAAAAAAACTACAGTATATTTACTGCATATATATATATAAATATATATTATATATGTATGAAATTTATTTTTTAATTTATATATTATTATACAATATATATATAAGTTATTTTTCATAAAATATATTGAAACCCACGCGCGTTTGAGTCAAGCCATCAATTTTTTTTGAAACTAAATTAAAAGATTTATTTGTCAAATAATAAAATATATATATTTTTTTTATTTTTCAAATTTATTAATTTAATATAAATATTTCGCTTCAAAATGTTTTTGATCCTCCCTTTAATATACATAATGTTTTTTATATAATAATAATAATTTTATTTATTTTAGTAACGAAAAAAAACAGTTATTTTTTCATATTAATAACTAAATAGTAATATTGTATATAAAACAAAATCTATTTATTATTATTATTATTAGTATTTTTTTGAATACATACTAAATATTCATATATTTTTTTAGTTTACTGTATATATAAAAAGTTTTCAAATAAAAGTGGAAAATAATTTAATTGACTTTTACTTATTATTTTATTTCTATTTTTTGGTTGTAGTTATTATTGTTAGTTTATTTTTTGTTATTTTTTAAAACTTGTAACAAACAAACAAACAAACAAATAAATACAAACTAAAAATAATAAAAAACAATAAAAAACAATTTAAACATTAAATTATATAATTTAGTATCATTGATAAGCTATTATACATATATTATTATTATTATATATTACATATATATATATAGTGTGTGTGTGTGTTAACCGATTTATATTAAATAAATAATAATAAAAATAAATACTTTTATTATTTTTATTGCTTTTTTTAAAAAAAAACTAAAACTATTACAAGTATTTAATTTTATGATATTTTTTTCATAGCAACCAAGTGATGAGGATTTATTTTTATTTAAAAATTTTTATAATTTAATAATTTAACAATTGTTAGCAAATTGTTATAAAAAATAAATTTATTGTTAATTTACTTTATACTATGTATTAATATATTTATAAAATAAATATATTTTGAAACAAGTGTGACATTCACTTGTATAACAATTTTGGAGTCAAAATAAAAATAAAATTTGTTGTTAAAACAAAAGGTTTTTTTAAAAAATATATATATTTAATACAATAATTATAATTTTTTGTGTATATTTGTTTGATGAATAAATTAAATATAGACTTTAATATAAAGTTTTTAAAAAAATATGTTTACATATATTATTATAGAGTTATAATATAATACAAAATATAAATACAACCAAAATTGAGTATAAATTTTTTTATTATTTTATTAATATTATTATTAATTATTATTATTAATAATTATAAATGACCTTAACATACAACCTGTATGTATGTGTAAAATATTTTTGTTGTAATGAAAACTAACAAAAATGAAAAATTGTTTAAATGTTTATAAATATTGAATAATTTTTTTTTGCAAAAAATAGAGAGAGAATATTCCTAAATCTACACAAAAATATTTTTAATTAATTATAATTATATAATTATATACTTTTTTAAAAATAATTTTTTTAAATAATATTAAAATTTAATTATATATATATATATATACTGTTTGTGTGTTTATTGTCTTTAAATGGAAATTATTATATATTATTTTTGTTGATGAAAATAAATATATAGAAACAACAAAATTTAAAAAATATTAAAAAGCATTTTTATTTTTTTGGATAAAATATAAGCATATTTTTTTTTAAATAATTTTTGGGTGTAATATCCAGCACATTGTGTAGATCGTTGGTGGGGAACGGTATGATTTTGTTGTTGTGTAGGGGCTATCCCTGTCATCCCTATCCCCAACCTATCTCTATTTTTTTCCTACCAAATCGTTTCCGTTTTATCACATTTATCCACATATACTGTATATATATAACTAAATGATGGACTAATTTGACTGAAAATGATGACTTGAACACAGAGAGTATGCAAACACCTGACTATGACTACCCCATACATAGTAGGACAGGTAGACAGACAGTATCACTACAACAACACCCCCGAAGTGTAAGAGGAAAGTTGTGCCAAAATATATATATATATATATATATATATATATATATATATTGAGACACCGTTTGCTTGTTAGCGCCGTTTGGGGCGAAACAACACCACATTTATAACAGTGATATGTATTATAATAATAATAATATATAATATTTTATTTTGTTTGTGATTTTATTATTATTATTATTTAAAACATACCACGCGTTTCCGTTTTATTTAAGTTATTAGGTTTTTACGTGTATTTTATTTTTTTATTTATTTTAAATAATATTTCACTTTTTTTCTCTCTCTCTCTCTCAATAATAGTAGTAATAATAATAGTAATAAAGTAATAAAAATATTCAACACACAAAAAAATTATTTTATTTTTTATTATTATTATTATTTGCTCATAAATTGTTTAGTTATTTATACAATATATATATATATATATATATACCAAACAATTTTTTTGTTGATTTTTTTTCTCTCTATTGAGTTATTATGTCAATGAATTTAAAACTTTTTTTTTAAAAGATATTTTTGTAACTATTAGTAAGCAATAAATATTATTATTATTATTTTAATAAATACATATTTAGTGAATCTCTAGTTTAGTTATTTTAATTTATTATTTTTAGTTAAAAAAAACCCTAATTATAGAGACTAAGTGACCATAAAAATCAATATTTATTTTTATTTTTTTTGAATAAATAAATGAATAATTCATTTACAAACAAACAAAAATATATACAATTTTTTAAACATTATTATTAGCATATAGTGTACAATACTATTATTGTGTGGTATATATTATATGATACTTATTATTATTATTAGGAAAAAAACACAAAACAAATTAATTGTTTGTAAACAATTGTAAATCATTCAAAAAAAAATATTAATTTATATTTTTTTCGGTATTATAATACAGATATATAATTGAAAAATAAATATTTATGTAATGGTTATTCATTATAATATTGATATAATTTATAAATAAATAGTACATTAAATACCCTATAAATAATACATTAGTATTGAAATTATTATTATTTTGATGTTTTAAAATTTAAATTTTTATTTTTTTCTCTTTCTCTCTCTTTTTTTTGTCAAATATTTATAATTGTATTTATGTCGGTATCTATTAAATAATTTTTTTTACATACATTACAGTATAATAATCATAGCTTATTATTATTATTATTATCATATAATATAGACATATGTTTACTATAGTAAATTGGTTTAATATATATTGATAGATATATTATATATATTTTTTCAAACAAACAAAACAAATATATAGTAATAATTATAATAAAAATTGATTGAAATTTTTAAAAAACGATAATAAATAAAATCATTCATTTTATTAAAATAATTATATTATATATATTGAGTAAAAATAAGGTCACAAAACATTTCTACTATTATATACATATCTATCACTTTTTTTTCGAGAAAAAAAATATATTCAATAATAATAATATTATTATTAAAATTTCATATAAGTTATCATATAATTTATTTATTTTTTACTCTCTCTCTTTCACTCATAGATAATAATTTTTATTTTATCAGCAAAAAAAATAAACTTAAATAATATACAATCAAGAGATATGATTAAAATCCTACACAATTTTTTTTGCGATACATATTATTGTTGTTATTAAACTGTATATAAGTTTTAAGTAATTATTTTTTTTTAAATAAAATATTATGTTTTTTGAAAAAGTAAAGTATTAGTTAAGATAAACAAACTTCAAGTGATTTTTCTCAAAAGTACTTTTACTCTCTCTCTCTCTCTCTCTCTCTCTCTCTCTCTCTCTCTCTGATTGAGAATATTCTTGAGATAAGTTATCTATCATTTTCAAAAAAAATCAAATTTAATAATAATAACAATAATTTAGTTATAAAAATATATATAAATTAGAGTCAAATTAATCGGTGAAAAATTAGTTCAAATTAATCGGATGACAGTGTAGGTAGAGATGAAAGTGATTATTATTATTATTATTATTATTATTTGTTATTTTATTATTTCCTATTAATTTAACATAAAACTATTAAAACTTAATATTAACACTTATTAAAACTTAAAACAACTTATATATATATATAACTATTAAGTGTGACAAACAAACAACAAAATATATACATATATATATATACAGTATATAATTACTTGTATTACCTAATAGTATAATTATTTTTTATTTTTATTTTTTTTAATTTAATCACTTTATAATCTTAATTTGATAATTTAAAAAAACATTTTATTATTATTATTATTATTATTATTATCGATATTAACAGGTCATAATTTACATTTAGAGAAATATAATATTAAAGCTAAACAAACAAACAAACAAAACAAATAAAAACATTTATTTTAAATAAAAAAATATAATTAAAATTTTTTAATTAAGTTAAAAATCAGTGTTTATCAGATCTTTTAAAAATCATTTAATACTTTTTTACTCATATTTAAAAATAATAATAATATTATTATTATTACTTAATATGTGATAATATCATATATATATATATATATTGTATAATAATATTATGATTTATGTATTTATGCTTTTTTATTATATTATTATATAAATGATAAATATTTATTAACATAAATTTCAATACAATTTTTTCTTTACAAAACAACAAAAAAAAATGTTTTGCAATATGTTTTTTGCTGTTTATCGATATTTATTATTTACGTATTAATATTAATAATAATACAATATATATATATTTATTTGCATTTATATAAATAGTTAATATTATCTATTAATGTTTTTAAACAACATAAATAAGTTTTTTTAATTAAAACATATTTATATATTTATGTATTTTTTTATAAATATAATACATTGCTAAACATTTTAACCGATCAATTGATCAGTTAGTTTGCATAAAAATATGTGGCGTTTATGTCTTTATATATTATTTACTGTATATATATATATATATATATATATATATATATATATATATATATATATATATATATATATATATATATATATATATATATATATATATATATATCTATTGTCATACAAAATAAAGTTATTATATGATTATATAATATCTAAATATACAGTTTATATGTATATATGTATATAACTTATACACTACTATTACTGTAATTATAATTTTTCTATAAATAAATCTAAAATTTTATATATGAAATATATATATATATGTTTTTAATATAATTGATTTTTCTCTTTATATTTTGTTTTGTTTGTTATTTTCAAAAAATATTTTTATTTTAAATCAAAAAATGTTAAACTACTGTAAACAGTATATATTAATATTTTTGAATAAATTAATTAAATAATGCTATAAATAGCAAATATTTATATCCGTTTAATGATTTTTAGATTTTAATGATATAATAATACTGTATTTATAAAACAAATAATAAGTTTTTAATAATTTTTACTAAATATTTATATATATACACGAAATATTATATCAAAAATAATAAAGGTTTTATAATATTAGTTGTATTAATATTAAGATTATAATATTATATCTATTTATAAATTTAAAATATAATAATAATAATAATAATAAGTAATAGTAAATAGATTATATACAATATATTTTAATAATAAAAATCTATTTATTTTTTTAAGACAAACTTTTAATTTAATTTTGTTTTTTTGTATTTTTTATATACTTAACAATGTAATTAGTATTTCATAAAATGTCTCAACTATTTTATCAACAAATAAAATCTGTTACTATGTATACTACAGTACAGTATATATATTATATAAATGATGAAAAAAAACAAAATATATTTTTGTTTAAAACAACTTTATTTTCTATACTTATAAAAAAAATAAAATAAAAATTTAGCGACAAATACTATTTGCTTATCGATATACAGTATATATATAATATATTTATCAATAAATATATAGTAATGTTTTTATTTTGCCGACAATTTTATCAATTTTTTGTTTTTTCTTATTTTTTAATAATATAGATACATATTTTTATTGACTATTTAAAACGCCTATTTGACAGTTATAATTACTATATATATATATATACCTGTATATACAGTATATATCTGTAAATTATTAAATTTATATCAATATAATATATATAACTATTAATACAGTACATTATTGAATTGATGTGTGTGTGTATAGTATACCTTACCGTATATTTTACTATAAGATACTATAGTAGTAGTAATAATAATACTATAAGTGCTGCATATGTTATGTAAAAAGCTTTTATTTTTATTTTTTTGGTTTTTATAGTTAATGTTAAAATTAATTTTAGAGATACAGCAAAAATCAATTTACTAGAGAGAGAGAGAGAGAGAGAGAGAGAGAGAGAGAGAGAGAGAGAGAAATAATGGTTAAATACACTCAAAATAAAATTATTAGTATTAATTTATACATGAATTTAGTTATGATTACATAACCAAATAAATAAAATAAAAAAATACTATATATTAATATATATATAAATAATAAAAATAAAGTTTAAAAGGCATTGCTCTAAATATTTATATATAAAATTTTATATAATATTATTATTATTATTATTATTAATATCAAAGCGCGTGGGATATCATATCAACGACAACAACACCAACAATAACAACACGAAGGCGTATATATATATACTGTATATACAGTACATACATGTGCCGTAAGAAAATAAGTTATATATAAATAGTAAAAAAAAACTTATAAGAAATAATAGGAAATTATTATTATTATTATATTTTTTACACACAAAAAATATCATATTGAAAATAGATGATAGGTGTTGTGCTTAGGTAGATAGGTAGGTAGGTAGGTAGGTATGGCCCCCACTACATAGCACTGGTATATTAATATTAATAATATTATTATTTAATAATAATAATAACTGTTTTGTTGGTGTGTTGTTGTGTGTCAATGAACACATACCGTCTCTCTCTCTCTCTCTCTCTCTCTCTCTCTCTCTCTCTCTCTCACCGATAATCAAAGTGATAGTATAGTACTGTAGTTGATAGGTATGGTATGATATGTGCCGTCACATCAAAAACATACTGTATATACTGTGTGTGTATATATATATGCAACAAATAGGTGTCAAAAATAGGTATTTCCTTTTTAGCAAAAAAATTATCATTTTTTTTTATTTATTTATAAAACATAGCGTTACTGATATATTTGATTTTTTTAAAATTTAATTTATATTAAAAATTATCATTATTTTCAATTTGCCAGAAAAAATACGCCAAACTATATACAGTATATATTTTATAAAATAAATTTTGAAAACTGTGAAATTGTGTTTCAATTTCAACACAAATATACACAACAACAACAACAAAAATATTTATATGTTTTTTTTGTGGTGAATCTTTCGATCAAATTTTATATATATAAATATATATTTATTTTTAGGTGTTTTCCACCTAAACCATTAATATATATATATATATATATTATTTAATATAATATACAAAATCTTTTTCATATTTTTTTGCTAAAAATATTTGCTTTTTGTTTTGTAAATGTAAATATTTATTAGATAAAAATTTTATTATGCACTTTTAATATATTCAATATATATATTTATAACTTTATATTATAACTTTATACAGTATATATATATATATTTAATTTTAATAAAATAAAAATTTACTGGTGTGTAAATATCAATGTAAATATTTAATTTTACATTAATATAAAAATATAAATTTAGTTTTATGTATAATAATATTTATTAATATTATATTATTTTTATTTTTTGAAAATATCTACACACACACAAATATGTAATAAATATTTATTAAATATATATATTAAAATAAACTTATTAAATATAAAATAATAATATTAATATAATTATAATATATGTTTAATATTATGATGTTTTTTAATATATTAATATATATAGTTTAAGTGCTGCTATTATATCATTAAATTCAAAATAGTTTCAAACCCTTGAAATTAGTTGAAATACCGTATGATTTTGATTTGACTTTTAAGATACAAAAAAAATCCGCTTTTATTTAAAAAGCGAAACATTTTGTATTATATATCGCTGTATATGACTCTCTCTCTCTCTCTCTCTCTCTCTCTCTCTCTCTCTCTCTATATATATATATATATCACTAATCTTTAATAATAATAATACTGTATATTAGATATAATAATTATATGAATACTGTTAAAGTTTATATAATATATAAATTTTTTATGATTTAATTTCTTAATTCATGGTTTCAATCATTGACTTGAATTATAATGAAATCTCTCTCTCTCTCTCTCTCTCTCTCTCTCTCTCTCTCTCTCTCTCTCTCTAATATAATAGAGTAATATCGGTACCTATGATATAATTTTTATTTTGTAAAATCAAATGTTAAACTCAAAAAAAACAATTCAAATTGCAATTACAGTTAAGGTATTGTCTTTCAATTGTTATAACAATTACATTATATTATTATACTATGCTTTCACTTATACTAATAATACTATATTATTATATATTAGTGTTTAATATTAATGTGCGAAACAATTTTATATCGCTTTTACATTACTATTACTAACACACTATTATTATATATGGAAAAATGATTTTATATATATATATATATATATATATATATATATATATATATCATATGTTATGTTATGATTTAATATAATACAATACACAATAATACCTGTATTAATGTCATTGTTATGGCATTAGGTTTTTTTTATTATTATCATTTAGCTATTAAAAACACATATAAAAAACTGTATGATATATATATATATATATATATATAGCGCTTTGTAATTTAGTTTTATTTTTGAAATAAAATTTTTAATACAGTAATAATAATAACAATAATATAAATACACAATGACTTGAATGCTAATATAATATTCAGCATTTAAAACCAATTTTACAGTACATTTGTGTTATATATTACAGTATATATACAATACATACGGTATAAGTTGTATAGCATATCAATACATAATAAAATGTAGTTTTTATTTTATTTTATTTTTTTTTAAATAAACTACAAAATGAAAACATAAGCCAAAGGCCATCATATAATCGCTGTCTATATTATAGTACATAATAGACAACACATACACACATACATACACATACACACACACACACACACATACATACATACACACATACATACACACACATACACACACACATATATATATACATACATACATACACACAATCATACATACCATTAGCATACCTGTGCTCTAGTCTACTAAAAAATAAATAAATAAATAATAAAAATACTATCACTTGAAAACAATATTTTTAATGGTTTCAATTTTTATGTTATTTATTTTTATTTGAGGCAAACTTTTTGTTTTGTTTTGTTTTATTTAACCATAAAGATTGATCTTTTTATTGTTGATGATGGGAGCGGTCATTATGATGATGATGATCATCATCATCGCCACCACCGCAACAAATTATATACATATATATATATATATATATACATACATTTACAAGCACCGGCCTAATAATCGACTGGTGCTATGATATTATGGGCCAATATTATGAATCACACACACACACACATAAATAGCTATATTATTGAATAATAATATATAAATTTGTATATACAGTATATATACTGTATTAGTAGTGATAATGTTTATCATTGTGTCTGTATATTATATATCCCAGACAATCATCAAAATAAAAAACAAAACAAAAAACAAAAAATAATTGGTTTGAATAGCTATTTAATTTAAAACTAATCAAAATTAAAAAACAATTCAACAATAAAAAATTAAAATAAAATAATAGCTTATTTACTCTATAATAAAGTGTAATACAATAATTTAATATAATATCATTAAATAATTGCTAATAAAGTGTGGTTAAGATAATTTAATAGTTGTATACTATAATAATAATACTAATAATAATACATAATTAGATTAATAAAAAATTAAATAAAATAACAACAAAAACAATAATCAAACTAAATTATAGTTAATTTTTTTACTCAAATGATAACAACAAAACATAAAGGTATTGATAAATTTAAAACTAAAATATTATACTATTTTTTTAAAAAAAACTATTTATTTTAAAAATAAATTTTATTATTTTAAAAAATACTACTACAGTATTTGATTTATTAATAATGTATATATAATTTAGTTTATAAATGTTATTTAATTTTATTTATGATTATAATTTTCTAAAATCATTGAGATTGGTATCACATATAATAAATATTCAGTAATACTGTATAAAATAAATTTAAATAATTTTTTATTTTATAGAAAAAAAATCACAAATAAACTAATTTTTATTTGGCTGTATAATCGTATAAATGATTAAACATTAAATGAAAAATAATTTGCATTAATAGTTATAATACTAATAATATTTTATACCATTTATACTAATGTGTGGGTTTATTATTATTTTTTTGAGTTATATTTTTTAGAGAATTAATTAAATATATATATATTTATAGAAAATGTTTGAGAAATCTAAAAAAAATATTTATTTATTTTTTTAAATTTATTTTGTAAAATATTTCCAACTTTTTAATTTATATATTATTATTAATACTAGATTTATATTTTTTAAAAAAATTAATGATTAGTAAAACATTTTATAATAATAATACTATATTACTAATTTTTTTTTTTAAAAAAAGTGATTAAACAGATTTATATATATAATATATTTTGTGTAATAAATTTTCAATATATAAATTAATTAAAATTATATTAACTTAATTTTTTGTTTGTTTGTTTAATTATAATATATAGTTATTTATTTATTAATTTTTGTCTGTGATTTTAATACAATGATACCACTAAAGTGTGCGGTTTTTTTTATAATTATTATGTAAATACAGTATATTTGATATAAATAACATACAGTATATATATATATAATTTATAATAACAAATAATAATAATAAATAATTAAATTTTAATACACAGTCCTATACATAAAAACCAGTTTAATTTTCTTAATTTAATAATAAATCTTGAATATATTGTATATAATTGAATAAATAATTTAATTATCTATTATAATACCACCGGTATATATACAACATGTATATATATATATATAACAAGTAATTTTCAACAACAAAAAAATGTATAGTTTTATTAGGTATGAGCCCAACCAACCAACCAACCAACTAAACCAATGAATAGATAATCAACAACAATAAAAAACATATAATAATAAAAAGGCAGACAATTTAATATATATATATATACAGTATATATATATATATTTGAGATATTCATCGCTGGATTTTTTTTATATAACATTTTATTATTATACAGTATATATTAAAGCCATATCTTAAATAGAGATCAACTATTTTTTTTATTATAACTATTACTATAATATATATATATATTGATATAAGTAAGTGTATTAACTATTAAACAAAAAATACAAATTCAAGTTTATATCTCATTATTATTATTGTCTGTCAAATGATGTGTGTGTGTGTGTGTGTGTGTGTGTGTGTGTGTGTGAGGCCTAAGTGTGTGTGTGTTTTATATATATACTGTATATATATATTTAATAGTCTATGGGTTAGGCTGTCTGATCCCTGACTACTATCACCCGATAAGGATCTAAACAGTAAAACACATAATTAATGAAGTTATCAACAAAAATAAATAAATAAAAGTTTATATACAATATATATTTTTAAGTATATATATATTAAATATACTGTATATACTGTATATACTTTGTGTGTGTGTGTGTGTGAGAGTGTGTGTGTGTATGTGTGTTATCATTGATATTGATATTAATACTAACAAAGAAAAAAATCAAACATTATTATTAGTAGTATTTAAAATTGTTATTTTATTTGCAAATAAATAATTTTTTTTAAATAAAAACTTTTACTATTAAAAAGCGTACAAATTATGGTACAAAAACTATTAGAAAATAATTTTTAATAATTATTTTTTTAATTAATAATAATAAATAACATTTATTTATCTATCATTACATTTGTGTTGACGATAACATACGGTGCCATTTGGTTAGGTATTTGTAGCACCGTTTAGTTATTTATTTAATTTATTTTTTATTTAATTTATTTTTTTGGTGAATCCAATCAAACTGTATGATTACCATTAAGTATGATTAGGTGATAGTGAGTGAGTGAGTGAGTGAGTGAGTGTGTATTTAAAAGAGAGAGAGAGAGAGAGAAAAAAAAATAACTGAAAATAAATGTCATATTTTTTTGAATGACATTTTTATTTCCACTCAAAAAAGTTTAAAAATTTTAATTTAATGTTTTTCAATCATTTTTACTTATAATTTACATTTTTTATATATTTAAAATATTTTATTTTATTATTTTACGTATCACACAAATCAATTACAAATTTGCTTATAGGCCTAAAATTTATATATATATATATATATATAAATCGGTCACTTATTTATGACATTTATAATAATAAAATCTAAATGTATAAAAAACAATTTGCCACACATTATACAAATTAATTATTTAAAAAAAATACATTTTATTATTTATTTTATTTGTTTGTTGTATAGTATACTACTGTATGTATATAATTTTTTTTAAATATCTCATTTAAGTTATAATAAAAAAACTGTCATTTAGTGGGACATTGACTAATAATCAGATAGTTTTGTTGTTTTGTTAACCCCAGTGGTGGTCTAGTAGTCGTTTAGAGGGGCCTTAAGGCTCATTGAAACTGTATATATATATATATAATATACAGTATATATATATATATATATATATATATATAGTATCACCAAATAAACTATTAATATTATTATTGTAATTATTACTTAGTATTTATTATTATTATTATATCTATTTTTAATAAGTATTTATTATTAATTTTTTTTGATAACTTTGTAGAGATTTTTTTTGTAAACTTTTTAATTTTAATAATTAGATTGCTTTTTATATATAAAATATATATAATGTGTGTATATATTGGCTAATATCAGGTAAAGCCTGTATTGTTGGTCACTCTATACTTAGATATAGTTAAGCGTAAAGTGTATGTAAAAAAAGATTATATATATTCTCTTAATTATTATTTATCACAAAAATATTTTATAAAAAAAATTTTTTTTAGTGTCTCTTAATTGTTTAGATATACCGACAAAGAGAGAGAGAGAGAGAGATGTCAGCAAATATTAGATATCATATTATTTTTGCCACTATTTTTATAATTGTTGAGTTTTTATAAAATAAAATACAGGTATTTTGTATTATTATTATTATGTAATTAACAGTAATTTAGAGGCTATACTGTATATATATAAATGATTATATATATAATATTATTAGTATTTTTTGTGGAAGTAAATACTGTATATTAACCGTTAAATTGTTTAAATTTTAAATTAAATTTTTGAATTTATAAAATTATAAAATTATTTTTTTCAAGTAATTTTTTCAACTTAAATTGACACAAATTAAATTTTATTGGACTTTTAATTAATTAATTAACAATTTTATATTAGAAAATATGTGACACTTTATTTTATATAATTTCTAATATATATAGATATAAGATTAGATTAGGTATTAATTGATATTATTATTATTATTATTATTTATAGCAATTAATAGTATATTTAGATTATTATCTACAAGAAAAAATAATAGAGAAATATATATATATACTTTATATATATATATATATATTTGTAATTAAGTCTTCAAAAAAATATAATTTAAAATATTAACAATATTTTTTAATTAACTAATTAATTAATTAATTAATTTAGTTTTGTGGGTTAAGCTGTTAATAAATTGTAAAATAAATTATTTATGTTTTTTTTTGGTTATTATTATATTATGGTATTATTATTATTACAATCTAATAAATAGATTGTATTTTTATGGAAATTATTTAACAAAAAAAATATAAATTAAAAAATATTTTTTTTAAAATAAAACAATAGTTTTTTCTATTAGCCAAACCTTAATTTACTAACAAATTGTGTAATTTTTTTTTGTTTAAAATTCAAATTGTTTTTCTAATAATAATATTATTATTATATAATAACAATAATTTTAATTCATATTACAATTACATAGTATTATTACTATTGAATTTAAATCTCATTAGTTAATCATATATTTAAAACTATATACAGGTATATAAATAAAAAATTTATATATAATATTTGAATTAGCTTTTAAAAATATATTATTCAATGAATATTTAAGTTATTGTTATAAACAGTTTATATATTAATATATATATATATTATATAATAATTTCAAATTTAATATATATAACCATAAGCTTTATATGTGCATTAATATAATAATAATAATACATATAAACTAATTGTCACAAATTTACTATAATAATAGTTAACTTTATTTTGTATATACAGTATATATATATATACTGTATATTATATTATATTTAATAGATATTTAAGAGACAAATTGGCCCAACCTATCCATATTATATAATAGTGTACATCCCATACCCAACATGATAGAGGGGGGGGGGCATCCCTTACCTTAGATATATACTAAACTATTTTTTTATTATTATTATTTAAAAATGCATTACTGTTTTTTGTTGTTGTTGTATAGTATTTAATAATTAATGAAAACAAAAAATAATTTTTTAATGAAAAAATTTTTCAGTCTCTCTCTCTCAAGAGTGCCGAGATAAACAGTGAATATATGAAAAAACAAATTGAATTATTAATATAATATTTAATATAATAATAATAATAATAACTATTAGTATATGAGAGCACCGATAGAGATGAGAAACAATTTTATTATTATTATTATTATTATTATTATTATATTAATAACTTAGTTATTATTAGTATACATATATATAAGTATATCATATCATATAAATATATTGCAATGATTTTAAGGTTTAATTTTTTTTTAATATTATTATTATTTCTTAACTTAAATATATACTAATATATAAAGTGCGGGTGTGTTTGGATACGATAGGCACTGGGCTATTGAGATATATATACTCTCTCTTTCTCTCTCTCTCTCTCTCTCTCTCTCTCTCTCTCTCCCTCTATCTATCTATCTATCTATATCCATATATACATGTATACATTATTACACTACAAATTTAATATTGTACCTCTCAATATACATACAGTACATATAAACTAGTCTATATATAAACTTAAGTGAGGCTAACATTTTGCAATCTACCTGTCCTTTTATATGGCACTCCCATAGCTCTAAATTGCCACAAAAAAAACATATCATCTCTCTCTCTCTCTTTGATTACCAGTGTTTTAAAAGACATATTGCTTTTGATATATAATATAATATATATAAATATATAACACAAAAACCATAATAATTTTGTGTTAAAAAATTTCATGTGTGGTCTACACTGTATATCCTTAATATAATAATATCGCATACCTGTGTGCTGTGCCTTACAGTCTATACATTAAATTGCTTATACATTACTATAATATATATACTGTATATATAACATTAAGCTAACTGTTTGGCAAATAATATCATAATAATATGATTTAGTTATTTAGTTATTTTTTTCTATAAAATCAATTTAGTTTTTTTTCTTAGTTTTTTTTATCCTATTTTATAAAACATTTATTTTTTTAAATATGGTTTGATATTTGATTTTAATATACTGTATATTCAGTTTAATGAACTTTTTAAAGTTTTTTTTTAAAAAAACGTATTATTATTATTAACGCTATTATAAATAAATTATATTATACTGTATTATATATTAAAAAAAAACTTTCTTAAAAATTATTTAGCAAAACAACTACAAAAAAAATTATTATTACATAATAAAAGTTTAAAATACAATATATGGTTGTAAAATATGGCATTTATTTATGTATTTATTTATTTTATTATTATTTTTTTTTTGAATAAAATATTTTTATTTAGTTCACCGGAAACTATAAATTATTTTTACAGAATATAAAATATTTTATTATTATTATTATTGAATATATAATAATAATAAAATGTTTTTTTTAAATAAATAAATTTTATGAATGAGTTAATAAAGGATTTTAATAAATAAATAAATAATACTAACTATAATACTGTAATAAATAAACAAAAAATTGTACTAGCTTATTTTTAGCACTATTTTATTACTATATATTTATATTCAATATATTATTTATAAACAAAAAATTGATTATTTAATTAAATAAAGTTTTTTAATTACTAAAAAAATTGCTTTCATATTATGTCATATTTTTATAGTTGCTATTATTGTTACGTTAAATGTTTTAATCTATTTAAACAAAAAGTTATTATAGTATTATTATTATTATGTTTTTTTAAGTATTTAACTTATATGTATATTATATTAATCTATATAATTATAATTATTATTATTATTATATTTTTTTCAATATATAAACAAAAAGTTTCTTATTGTTTTGTAAGACAATCAAAACAAACAAACAAAAAACATTTTAAAAGATTACTTTATTATTACCTATTATTATTAATATAAGTGCAAACAAATCATTATTATATAAATTATATAATATCTATATTGTAATCGCTTTTGTTTTCAGTTATTGTACTAATAATTTTTTTTTATTATTATATAATTTATATATTAAGTTATATATTAATATATATATATATACTGTATATTATACACACATTGCAATCATAATAGCTATCAATCATTTGAAGGCTCCCATTGAAGACAAATATTGTTTCTCACACACAATACTTATTGTGAATCCTATTTATATAATCATAATTATAGGGGATTTACAAAAAAAATAACATCAATTTTTTGTGTGCTTTAATTTTATTATATATATCATAGTATAGTATAGTATAATATAGTATAGACACCAACAATCATAATATCTAACAATCAGTTTTTATTATATATACTGTATTTTGGTTTTATAATACTTTTTTTATTACAGTATATACGGTATATGCGATCAAACAAAATATAATAGCAAAACATTTAGTTTTTTTTAATAAATATTATTAACCACTTATTTATAATAAATAACTTTATTATATATATCACTCATCAATTAAAATTACTAGACTTAATCTTATAATACCGGTATAATAAAGTCATAAAACAAATTATATATAATACACACAAGTAATTCACTATTAAAAAAAATTTATATATATATATTTGTTATTTATACATAAAATGTTTTTATTTTAATTTACAATCAATTTTATGTTTCTTTATATATATAACATTCACTACTCTATTAGTGTTAGATTATCTCTATCTCCCCCTCATTGAAAATATTTGTATATTTTTTTATTTACTATATATATATATATATATATTAGTAGTTTAAATACTGTGTATCAAAGTTTTAAAATTTTTAATGAAAAAAATAAATAACCAAAAAAATTTTTTTTTGCTAAATTATGAGTGTATGTGTGTGTGCTTTACATGTTATACACTGTATATTAGTATACAGAGTGTGTATATTGATTGCAATCACACGGTATATACACACAGACACATAATGTACAGTACATTAATATACAAGACATGAGATATATATATATATATATATATATACTATAGTTTGTATATACAATAAATGGATCAATGAGTGGGTGAGTGAGTGAGTGATGAGTAGAGAGAAAGAAAGAGAGAGAGAGAGAGAGAGAGAGAGAGAGAGAGATGAAGAGAGAGATTTGACAGGCAATCAAAAGTGATGTTAAGTTGAATACTATAAGTATTAGTTAGTAGTAGTAGTAGTAGTAGTAGTAGTTATAGTACTGACAGTCACTGAATTTACAGTACTATCTCTCTCTCTCTCATACAGTATATGCCTCAGCAAGTAATGCCTAATATTTTAGTAGTACTTTAATACCAGTGCCTATGAATTGATTCAATATATATATATATATATATATATATATATATATATATATATAAGTATTAGTATATATATAGTGGTCTCGATTTAAACACAAAAGCTTTTCATCCATCGATTTGATGATGATTTGCCCAGAGATGCTGTGATGAGTCATATTTATTAGATATATATATATATATATTGAAGACTATATACTAAACACTGTATTGTTTTGTGTTGTGTTGGAAATCTAATAAAAATGAATTATGTATTACATATATACAGTACACACACACATACATACAGGTATGTCATCCTATAATGTGTCATACCTTTCCCTCCCTCTCCTCTAACTCTCTCTCTCTCTCTCTCTCTCTCTCTCTCTCTCCAACAAAACAACTGGAGTAGTATGTGTGCACACACTTGAAGTTTTTATATATACCGTATATTATACACAAATATGACTCACATTATGTTTTTTTTGTTGGTTATATTTTTAGTATTATAATTATTATTATTATTATTACATACTATACATTATATCATTTAATACAATATATTCAATACAATAAAAAAATCTTTTAACAAAAATATGTCACATAACTTATGCGTGTCTTAGAGACCCTATATATACAGTATATATATATATATATCCCAAAAGTGAGTCCCTTATGGGTTTGACGGGCAAATAATATGACATTATATTGTTTGTAGTGATATATAGATATTGATTTAATACAGCTATAAAAAAATTGTTTGATAAATAATAATAATATTTAAGTGTTTTTATTTTAATTAATTGTTTTATCTCCTTTTATAACACACACACACACTGACAGGTTATTCACCTTTATTTTTGTCAAACACAATATATCACCCAAAAAATAAATTATAAAATAAATAATTTATAATAATTTATATAATGATGATATTTATATTGAAAATGCAATACAACAACAAAAAATCTTATTAATTATTTAGTTTAATGATAATATTGAAAAAAATTTTAAATAAAAAATTACAATTAAACTATTTATTAGGAAAATATAAGTTTATTATATATATATATGTAATTAATATGAATAATAGTTACAAAAATTTTTCAATATATTGCATTTTTTTCTCAATCAGTGTAGTCAACGAAATAACAAAAAATATTTATTTTTTTTAAATATTTTATTATTATTAAACAAATTTTTTTTCGTCAATTTTTTTATATATTTAATCAATTGCTATGACAAACATATTATATTACATTATATATATCCTATTATAAGATAGACACATATTTTTATATAATAAGCCTATAGGCATATACAGTATATATATATATATATATGAATGAGTCATAAAAATATGCAATTTTTATTTTATTTCTCTCTCTCTCTCTCTCTTTCTCTTTATAACTTAATTTAAATCAATTGTTATCGATTTTGTTAGAAAGAGTACAGAGTATAGTACACTATATTATTATATACATATGTATATATATATATTGTATTACTGCATATAAATTGTATATAT
Organism: Oppia nitens; assembly: GCF_028296485.1. Taxonomy (NCBI): domain Eukaryota; kingdom Metazoa; phylum Arthropoda; class Arachnida; order Sarcoptiformes; family Oppiidae; genus Oppia; species Oppia nitens. Next base: position 153,638 of record NW_026533199.1, read on the forward strand.
ATTTTCAACATTTAATATATTTAAAAAAAATATCTCATAATTTTCAATGGTTTAATCAATGTTTTATTTTTCAATACAAAAATATCCTTAAAAAATAATAATAATAATAATATGACATTTCCTGTTATTGGCCAAACAGTTCCTGTTATATCAATAAATATATTAATATAGTTATTGAAACATTATATATATATATATATATTTATAAAAATTATATATAGTAAGCCAATTGTTGATTTAATGGAAACATAAATTATTATTATTATTATTATTATTATTATTTAACATTAGTATAAAACAATTGATGTATCAAAAAAATATATATTTAAATCAATAAATTTAATTTATACTATTAGATGTTTTTATTAGCATCAAAAAATTATTATTATTATTATGCAAATTTTATGCTATATATATATTGATATTAAAAATCTAGATTTTTTTTAATACATATTTACATATTTTTTGAATTATAACATAAGTTTATACATCTATAAAGTTTAGACATCATATATCAAACTAACATATAAAAGATATATTTAGACAGTATTTAAATAATTTATTTTTTAAATATTTGTTTGATATATATAAATTTATATACATATTGTATATATATTAAACCGCTTATTAAACTTGAAATAACATCAATTTATTTAAATGGCTTAATTTGGATTTATTTTTTACTGTCTAACAGTTTAGTGTCTAAATGTTATCGGTATTTAAAGCCAACAATAAAATAAATATATATATATTATATAATAAAATCCTCTTTTAAATTGTAAATTGATTGGCCATTAAAAATAATGGCTTATATTTTACATATATATACTGTATATGTAAAGTAAAATTACTGTACAAATAGAAACACAGATAAAATTAATGTTTTATTTTTTTGGATTTTAGTTTAAATTTGTATTTGTATTATTGATTTGATAAAACAAAACAAAATCTAAAATCAAAAAATAATTTTGTAATCATTATTATAATAATACTGTAATATAAAGTTGTTTACACAAAACTAAAAAAAAAAATTTTTATTTTTTGTAATATTAAAACATTAAAATAGACTAAACAATGATATTAGTTATTGAGTGATATATACCGGTATATATAATATGTTTTTTTTTATATTAAATAACATTTACATTACAATTAGTTTATAAACTTTAAAGTACTTACACTTTAAATAGGATTTTGTTTGTTTGTTTGTTTGATATTTTATTAATGATTTACAATATATGTATTATATATGTATTATTTTTTTTTTTAAAAGTTTATTAGTTCAAAAAAGCAAGTGTTTTATTTTAATCAATCAATCAATAAATAAATATTATTTTTTTTTAGTTTTATTATTATTCAAACA
>NW_026533199.1:160000-172500 GCF_028296485.1 Oppia nitens
GACTTTAATTTCGTATTTGATTAGCTGTTCCCAGAAACCCATATTAGGTCGGGCACATTCACGACGTTTGTATACAGAATTAAAGGCATTCTTCAGCGGTATTTTCTCGTATTTTACCAGATAGGCTGTCCCAGAGTACACACACACACACATAAAAAATAGTAATTAATTAGCTCAGGTATGTATATGTATATATGGGAATAGAGAGGTGAGGTGTGATGAGGGGTGAGGGTAGCAAACAAACAAACCTATAGCCAATGTTGTTGAACGACTGGCACCGGCCAGACAGTGGATCAGAGTTTTGCCATTTAATTGTGTATTTTCTTCAATTTTGTCGCTGACGTCATCAAAATAGATGGATATGTCATCGGTTGGCGCGTCGTCCACCTAATTGATTGAATGGATAATCAATGAAATCAATGGAGGGGTATTGATATCGGGAAATAAATATTACGGCAAATACAGAAACTTACGGGAACTCTGATACACATAATGCCTTCGGGTTCAATACACGGCCACTCGTAGGTAGCGTTGACTATGAGTGTGAAGCCTTCCTTTTTGAGGTTCTCTCTGGACAGCGACCCGATACCCGACAGATAGACAAATTTGGTCAGTTTCGTACAGACGTTAAACGGCGGTCCAAATATTAGCCGAAAATCTTCGCCAACATTCGGATCGTTGGGTATACTATCCACTTCCGACTGTTTCATTGGCAGCCGGCGGACAATCTTTTGAATTGTTTTGCCGCTAGCGGTGACCGTCAACTGTTGGGCAGCAAATAGCCGACTGTTTGGCCGCAGCGGATGAAGCTTCGATGTTGTTGTTGGCGGTGATGATGATGAACAGCAACAACCCATACCCTACTATCTATACTAAAGGTTATGACTATCTGTTTGTCTATTAATAAAGTGGTCAACAATTATCCTCTTTATTACTATGATATCTATTGTATCATTTATATTGTATAATAATATTAATAATGACTAAAAACAGTTATAAATTTATAGGAAATTATTTATTTATTTTTAAATATTGATTTATTTGTTTGATTGCATATCTTATTATTATTTAGCACGACTTTAATTATTATTATTATTATTATATAAATGTATGTATAATAATAATAATAATTATTATTATTATAAGTCATACTATAGTTATATAAATCATAGTATATGTTGTACTTAACTATATTAGACTTTCCGATCAGATTTTATCATTTATTTTTTAATTACAATAATTTAATAATAATAATAATTATTATTATCATAATTATTAAAACATTTTTTTTTATATATATGTGAAACATTATGTTTTGTATTATCTATTAATAAATATACTAAAGTATTAATTATATTTAGTATATAACCAGTATAATATGATTTTTTTTTATATTAGTGACATATAAAAATGATTTTTTCAATTATATAATAATATTATAATACATTTTTTTTATTTGTATTTATTTTATGGGCATCTATGACATTGAAATCCTAGACACTGAAAAACAAACACAATTTCATCCTAAAAATATAACTTCAAATATTTAAACAAATATTTAAACAAACAATATATACATATATTCATTGAACTTGTAATACAAATAAAATAATTAAAAATTGAATTAATTATCCATTACTTGGTGTTGTAAACTACAGTATATGCTGTAAATATAATATAATTGTTAAACATTTATAAAATATTTATTTTAGTGAAAATAAAACTTTTTATTATTAACAACAAACAAATTATTTAAAAAAATCAAATTAATTAAATAAATAACAAATAATTAATTCAATTAATACAATCAAATAATAATTATTATAACATACAGTACAGTAGATAATAGATACAAACAAACAAAAATCATAATTATGTTAACAAATATATATATATTTGGATAAAAAATTAATATATATTTTACGGCCAAACATTTCACGGCTGCGGAGGCCGTATATGTATGACCACACAGCTTAGGTCACCGACTAAGGAGCCACTATCGGCATCACTAGTTTGATGGCCAGCACCTGGACAGGTGATTGTTGTACCCGACTGGCATCCCGTCGGAATGGTAACGGTAATCACGGCGTCGACCAATTTCGGCTGATTATTATTTGAACTGATCGGGGGGTATTGTCGGGTATTATAGAGCCAGCGCTGATAGTTTACCTGTTTTCGGGCACCGGTATCCACTTCCTCGAAGGTTACGTACACATACTTGAATAGCTGTTGGCGTCGGCCATCAAATTGTTGGCTATCAAAATAATTATGACTTTCCGCTGATGAGGAGGAGGAGGAAGACAACGATTTTTTGATAATAAATATAAGATCGCCCGGAGCAGCAGCAGCCGTAACTGATTGATGCCCCAATCCGGCCAATGTTACTAGGCTACCGGCTACTGTGCGCGGTTGGACAGTAAGAGTGGCCACCGTATCGACCATCATAACATTTTTGCGGCTAACTGTACGCTTGTATGTCACCTGTTTGACAGTACCGGCAATCAGTTCATCAGCGGACACATAGATCCTAACGTAGATGTTGTTCAGAGTCGATGTCTTTGTTGTTGGTGTTATTGTCGGCCGCTGTTGTTTCGGTGACCCCTCTTCTTGTTGTTTCGGTGACCGCTGTTTTTGTTTCGGTGACCAATATTGTGGTTTCGGTGACATTTGCTGGTGTTTCGGTGACCGTTGCTGTTGTTTCGGTGACCAATATTCTGGTTTCGGTGACCGCCGCTGTTGTTTCGGTGACCAATATTGTGGTTTCGGTGTCCGCTGTTGTTTCGGTGACCGCCGATGTTGTTTTGGTGACCAATATTGTGGTTTCGGTGACCCCTCTTCTTGTTGTTTCGGTGACCAATATTGTGGTTTCGGTGACCGCCGCTTTTGTTTCGGTGACCAATATTGTGGTTTCGGTGACCGCTGTTGTTTCGGTGACCCCTCTTCTTGTTGTTTCGGTGACCAATATTGTGGTTTCGGTGACCGCCGCTTTTGTTTCGGTGACCAATATTGTGGTTTCGGTGACCGCCGCTGTTGTTTCGGTGACCAATATTGTGGTTTCGGTGACCGTTGCTGTTGTTTCGGTGACCAATATTGTGGTTTCGGTGACCGGTGTTGTTGTTGTCGTTTTTTCGGTGACCGCCGCTGTTGTTGTTTCGGTGTTGGCGGCTTAGCTTGACTACTACTACCGGTGCCTCGGGTGCGGGAACGGGTTAGGTTAGAGACAGCTCTCTGGAAGAGCTTCTCATTAACTTTCAGGATCTGTTTGAACTGTTCTTCGGCGCCTTCGGTCTGATTCTTGTCCGGATGATAGCGAAGGGCCAGTTGTTTGTAAGCTTTACGTATCGCTTGCGGATCATTAGTCGGGGAAATGCCTAATATCTGATAGTAATCGATAGTCATTTATTTTGAGAGAGAGAGAGAGAGAGAGAGAGAGAGAGAGAGAGAGAGAGAGAGAGAGAGAGAGAGTGATTTCAAACAAACTGTTAAATGTAATTATAATTAAACAAAAAAAAATTTTTTTAGTGACCAGTAATAAAATAGTCAAATCAGTGATAACTTAATTCAATATTCAATAAATTAATTGATATTATTATTTTTTTTAAAATAAAATCTTATTAATTGATTATTAAATAAAACGGTTATAATCTGATGTTTGAAAGATTTTTTTTTGTGTATTGAATAATAATACTGTATTAGTATTATCTCATTATTATTAGTATTATTGTTAGCAAACATTATAAAAAACTAACTAAAAATTATTAAGTTATTATTAATTGTTTTACAAACAACAAAAAATTAATTAATTATTAAATAATAATTAAAAAAAATAATAATATAAATCAATTATTAGTACAATCAATACAATATACTGTATATATATACAAAAATATTATGCAATAGTATTTATATACATTATAAACCTAAAAATAGTAGATAACATACATAGATATAAAAATCATATCAATTATATAGAGTATTAAGATATATAATATATTATATACATATATAATAAATATTTTATTTTATTTTTTGGCCAAACATTTGATCATCAATTTGTTTGTTTGTTTGTTTGTTTGTTAACTTAACTTAACTTAACTTTTCATTTGAAATCTAACAATAAGATCACCAATCAATTGGTTCGGTTGGCCATTCGGGTCGGGCAAACCTAAACCCGGTTTCTGGATAACCAGTGACCAGTTCTGGTAAAACTCGATTAACTGTTGTCTGGTCATTACTATCGTCAACGGTTGGCCGGTTAGAGTGGGCACCTGTATACCAGATTCGCTTAGGGCATCGGCAAACTTGACCGGCAGTGTACAACCGAGATTGTTGTTGGCCGATTGTTGGCGGGTAAACATCGGGTGCGGCAACTGTATGATTACGCAGACTAGATTCGCGTATTTACTGTTGATACCAATTTGATGGCCACAACCGGGATAAGTGATTCGTGTACCGGCCAGACAGCCGGGTTTGACGGTAACGGTAACTTCGGAGTCGACCAATTCTAGTGTCCGCGTTGTCGGCGGCGGTGGCGATGATAAGGTCTGGCATTGGTATAGCCAGCGCTGATAGTGAACCTGTTTGACAGTTCCGGTATATACTTCCTCCAGTGTTACGTAAACATATTTGAACAGTTGTTGGCCATCAAATTGTTGGCCATTATTTCGGCTGTAATTATCCTCATTAGTATTATTATTATTATTACAATTATCAGTTGATGTCCGCTGACTTTCCGCGGACTTTTCGCTTCCGGACGACTCCCGATATGTCGACTCCCTTTTGTTATTGCTGTCCGATGATGACGGCTGTGTCGGCGGCGGCGGCGGCTTTTCCGACAAACATTTTACAACACATATAAGATCGCCGCCGACCGTACCAATTGTCGACTGATGACCATGGCCACTAAGTGTCAGTCGGGTACCGCTCAGTGTATGCGGTTGGACACTGACAGTGGCCACTGCGTCGACATGTTTGTAACTAACTGGCGGTACATAAACGGTACGCTTGTATGCAATGGATTTGACTGTACCAGTGGACAGTTCATCAGTGGTCAACCAAACTGTCACATAGATGTTGTTCAAAGCCGATGTTGTTGTTGGTGTTGTTGTCGGCCGCTGTTGTTTCGCTGCCGACGGTTTAGCTTTACTACTACTACTAATACGGCCGTAGCCGCGTCGGGTCAGGTCGTAGTCAGCTCTCTGGGTTGGATCTCTGAGCACCTGATAGGCCTGAAGAATCTGTTTGAACTGTTCCAGCGAGCCGTGGCTATGATTTTTGTCCGGATGATAGCGTAGGGCCAGCCGTTTGTAGGCCTTACTGATCTCATTCGGGCCACTAGTTTGCGAAACGCCTAATATCTGATAGTAATCGATACTCATATGAAATATTTTTTTTAATTTTTTTTTGTTGAATTATATTTGAATTATTGACAATAATTATTGATTTTTTGTCTCTCTCTCTAAATCTCTATATATTTTTTTTTAAATTATAAATTGATGGCTAAAACGGGGTTTTATTATCTATTTATATATATATATATATATTTATTTTTTAAATCTAATGTTTAAATGTTTTATGGATTTTCATATGTATACTAATCATCAATATTATTATTGTTACTACACGTTATATATACAGTAATAAAAATAAAATTTATTTATTTTCAACTATTAATTAACTATAAATACTAAGTTATTATTATTTTTTTAGTAAGTAATTAATAACTAATTTTCTAAAAATATTTATCAAACTTTATTATTATTATTATTATTGATAAATGAATTTTTATTATATTAATAATACACAAAAATTTAAATATTATTTAAACAGTAGTAGTATTTTATCATAAATTTTTGTTGTTGTGATAATAAATTAAACAGTAATATAATATGTAATGAAATAAAATAATTAGATTAATTTTTTGTTGTTATAATTAATTAATTTAAAACAACAAACAAACAAATATGACATATAAAAAGTTAATTTTAACAAAAATAATAATAAAATAAATTTAATTTAAATTAAGAAAATTATTGTCGGGAACGGGATCTTAGTTCGTATGGACTGCTTCTGCTTCTGGTGCCTGGAGTTGTCTGCACCGGTAGTTCAATCAACGACGACGACTGGCCATCGCTACAATTGATGACAATTGTCAACGGAGTTAGCCGACGACCGGTACCGTCCGTACACTTATCAAACGTTACAACTCGGGAATCATTACCGCCGCTACCGATGCCGACGCCGCTGTTGTTGTTGTAATCATTATTATTAGTAGTATTATCATCGACAACAACAACACCATCAGTATTACCGCCATCGACACTATCGACACCATCAACGATAATAATGCCGGCGGTTGTGGTATATCTGTACCGACTATTTATATATCGATATCTGTAGCACTTGACCAACAAGTAGACAACAATCACAACTATGGCACCAACGATGGCTAATGTCAGCCGATTATCATTATTGAAGGATTTATTTTGCCATAACATTGTCCTATACGACGATGTCCTGGTCCACCACCATCTGGACGATGATGATGGCGGCGACGAAGGCGGCGACGGCGGTGACGGCTTCGGTGGATCGATTGGCCGACATTTGCGGCAACAGTGCCGATCGATAATACGTTTGGGCAGATAGTAGACCTCGTAGGCGTCCAATACGGCCAGACAGTCGACACACTGGACATGTTGACTACATTTTAGCAGCTGTTGCTGACCATCACTGATGATGGCGGTGGCGGCGGAGGCAATGGACTGATTTGTAGTCCACTTAAGTGCCGATAACGCGGACTTCGATGATGACAAGCATTTGGGCCGCAGATAACAACAACTCGCCAACAGTATGGCCACACCAACAACAATGGCTATCAGTATGGCCGCCGCGACAACAGTCGATGTGCTTCTCTTAGTGGTGGCCATTGAGATCGTCGCCGCAGCCGCCGACGCCATAGTCAGTGTTGTCGAGTTTCTGTCCATTGGACGTCGTTGTATACGTCGGTCGACAAACTGATGGCGACAGTGACCGCATAAGTCGTCGCTCGTATCGATAACCAGATGTCTGAGACAACTGTAGTGCAGCCGAGAGTTACCCACACATTGGCAACAGTTTGCCAACAATGGTTCGGGTGTTTCCAGACAACAGTATCGGCAATAGGGCGACCCGATACTGGTCACCGGCTTAAATGGTACGGTATTAGTAGTCATAATATAACAATAATTATTACAAAACTTTATTAAAGGTTTGGATGGTATGTATGGATATGGAGTTATGACCACAAAAAATAAATAGCAGTTAATTACAAATTTTAAAAAATATTATTATTATTACTACTAGAAGTAGTAGTAGTAATAGCTCGCGATTATAATAACTGCAACAATACTTTTGTTTGTTTTTTTTGACCACAATAACCGCGTAATGTTTTAATTACAACAATTTCAATTCAATTATTATTATTCAAACCATTTATTTGTTTATTAGTTTATTATTATAATAATAACCGATTTTTTTGACACAATAAAAACTAGCGCTAAATAATTTTGCAAACAATCAAAACAAATAGATTTAATTTCAAATACAAAAATTAATTTTATTTTTTTAGTTTATAACTGATTTTTTTGTTTGTTTGTTCATTAATATCATAGATAGATATCATACTATATTATAATAAAAAGGGATAAAATTGTTGACCAGTTTTTTGAATAGACAAACAGCTAATAAACCTAATTAACAAACAAACAGATAATCATAACCTTATAGATAGTAGAGTATGGGTTGTTGTTGTTCATCATCATCGACGGCAACGACAGCAACAGCCGGGACAACATCGAAGCTACAGCCGCTGCGGCCAAACAGTCGACTATTTGCTGCCCAACGATTGAAGGTCACCGCTAGCGGCAAAACAATTCAAATGATTGTCCGCCGGCTGCCAATGAAACAGTCGGAAGTGGATAGTATACCCAACGATCCGAATGTTGGCGAAGATTTTCGGCTAATATTTGGACCGCCGTTTAATATGTGTACGAAACTGACCAAATTTGTCTATCTGTCGGGTATCGGGTCGCTGTCCAGAGAGAATCTCAAAAAGGAAGGCTTTACACTCATAGTCAACGCTACCTACGAGTGGCCGTGTATTGAACCCGAAGGCATTATGTGTATCAGAGTTCCCGTAAGTTTTGTATTTACCGTAATATTACCCGATTTCTATAACCCCATTGATTATCCATTCAATCAATCTATTAGGTGGACGACGCGCCAACCGATGACATATCCATCTATTTTGATGAAGTTAGCGACAAAATTGAAGAAAATACACAATTGAATGGCAAAACTCTGATCCACTGTCTGGCCGGTGCCAGTCGTTCAACAACATTGGCTATAGGTTTGTTTGTTTGCTACCCTTACTCTCATCCCACCTCACCTCTCTCTTCCCATATATACATATACATACCTGTGCTAATTAATTACTATTTTTATGTGTGTGTGTGTATGTACTCTGGGACAGCCTATCTGGTAAAGTACGAGAAAATACCGCTGAGGAATGCCTTTAATTCTGTATACAAACGTCGTGAATGTGCCCGACCTAATATGGGTTTCTGGGAACAGCTAATCAAATACGAAATTAAAGTCAAAGGACAGTCGTCTGTACGGATGATAACCAAAAAAATCGACGGCTTTTCCGTAACGGTTCCCGATTTCTATGAAAAAGACTATCAAATGTATTATCTGAAAGAAGTCGACAGACAAGTCAAAGAACAAAAGGATAAACAAGAAAATCCGTTAAAGAAAACTAAATCACAGAAACAATTCAATCCGAAAACCAATAACTATGAATAGTTTTATGAATAAGGGATTAGTTAATCCATTATTATTAATCCTAATCCACACACTAATCCTCCTAACTATCTCTCAATTGTAAACAACCGATTAATTAATTAATTAATTAAAAATATTTAACTATATTTTTGTTTGTATATATACTGTATATTAGTATTATTTTTTAGATATAATTTTTTTTCCTGCATATATTTGTTTTATAAAAGTTTATTTTTTTTAATAACAAAGTATTCAATTTTAATTAACATTTATAATAATAATATCAATAATAATTAATTTTTATTAAATTATTAATAATTTTTGTTGTTGTTATTGTTGTTGATATACATTATTAATATTATTTTATTTTACAAATATTTTTATTGTGTATATTATACTGTAATTGTTTTTTTATATAGTTGTACAGTATATGTATTTTTTTAATGTTATGATATTTTATTTTATTTATTGAAAAAACAAAACAAAAAATACTGTAATTGACAAATAAAACAAACAAAAAGTTAAGTTTAAGAGAAATTATTTGCCAATTAATTACTAAATTTTTTTTTATCAATATTTATGATGAATTATGACATTTTTAAAGTTTAATAACTTTTAAAAAAAACATTTTACTTTTATTACACTTTATATAATTAGTATTAATTTTTTTCTCAACTTGTATTGTGATATTTGTTTGTATAAAAAAAGTTTATATTATTGAATAAATATAAATATCACTATCACTACATAGGAATTTTATCTTAACTATTATACTATTAACTATATATATACTGTATATATATATACATATATATATATATATATATATATATATATATATATATATATATATATATATATATATATGTTAAATAATACTAATACAATAAAAATTTTTATTATATAAATATACCCAGAAAAATAAAATTGCTAATGTTTATTTTTTCAATGCCAATTTAAATGCTATAAACATACATATATATATATATATATATATAGAGAGAGAGAGAGAGAGAGAGAGTTACTATTAAATTACTATTACTAGTATTTAGGAGAGTAATGTATTATTGAATTGAATATATTTATTTATATTAGTGATAGAAACATATATATATATTTCGGTTACATAATGTCTATCTGACTGACTGACTGACTGTCTGTCTGTCCCCTTAATATTTGTTAACCAAATGAGTCACACATTTTTAGGTGAGAGAGAGTAGGGGAGAGAGAGAGAGAGAGAGAGAGAGAGAGAGATAGAGAGAGTCTGTGAATAGATATTTTTAGAGACAATGAATAAGCGAATCATCTGATGATTAAAAATATATATATATATCAGTATATATTGTAATGCAATGCATTTATACAGTATTTTATGTATAAATAAATTTATATTCAATATATTCAGTATAGAGATAGATATATATATATATATATATATATTATGAAATATATTTGATGGGAAAATAAGTTACTGCAACTAAAATAAAATAAAATATTAAAAAAAAGTTGGTAATCAATATATACATATATATATATCCATCAATGATAAATACATACATACATAATCATATTGTGTGTGTGTGTGTATATATATAAGTGTGTAAGTAGTCCCTGTACATCCCTGAGTGAGTGAGTGAGTGAGTAAGTGAGTGACTGTTTGACTAGTATTACTCATACAAACATATCTATACCGATATGTTTGTACAGTACTGTACAGTACTCCTATGACATACCATCCATATGGACGGACACACACAGTCATCGTGAGAGAGAGGGACAGTGAAAGTAGGGCTCAACCCGATAGGAGTAGTGCGCGGGAATGGGAGACAATTATTATTATTATACAACGAGAGGTATGACACTCCTATTATTTTGGGGACAATTGGGGGGCCTTTTTCTCGAGCATAATATGTCACACAATTGAAGAGTCCTTTTTAAATAATTTTATTTATTTTTTTTATATATATTGTGAATGACTGTGTCATACATACATATTAACGGTGAGTACGAGTGAGTGTGTGAGTGAGTGAGTGTGTAAGTGCTGTATGTTTTTGGGGGATCTATTGCCTGGGATTAATGAATCATCAATTGGCGATAAATCTCTTTCTCTATTATATATTACTGTATAGTATATGTGTGTTACTATAAAAGTTATGCCAAACCAATCATAAAATGTATAAAAACTTTTTTTTATTGTCAGTATTATTGTCACCACTGATTGACAGATTTTTTTTGCATCTCTCTCTCTCTCTCTCTCTTTCTCTCTCACAAATCAATCGTATTGTTTGTATGAATTGAGACGAGAGAATCAGTTAGAGAGAGAGAGAGAGAGAGAGAGAGAGAGAGAGAGAGAGAGAGAGAGAGAGAGAGAGAGAGAGAGAGAGAGAGAGAGAGAGGACAGTGAGGCAAGCAATGGGTGAGGAAGTTGTAAGGGAAAGGGAAAGTCCTCCGTGAGTGAGTGTCACACACATACATGAGTATAGAGTTACAGTTGTATTAAATGTTTAGGTTTAAAAGCATACCAAACACACACACATATACATACATAACGAACCGGGAGATGAGTCATGTATTTTTGGAGAGAAATGTCTCACCAAAATTGACTGGATTTGTACAGTATTTTTCATTTCAAAGGGTAAGGAATGTTTGTTTGGGTTTTAGTTTAAATGATTTTTTTTATTCAAACAGAAAAAAACAATTTTCAATAGACTTATTCACTACTATAGTATGTATGTATGGGGTGTATGGATGCACTGCCGGAAAAGGTGATCACATCCTATTGTCGGGGGTATGGTATGTACGCGGGTGTGTGTGTATGTATGTGTGTGTGTGTATGTATATGTGTGTGTATGTATATGTTTGTGTATATATATGTTTGTGTATACAATATATATATATATGTATGTGTATGTGTGTATGTGTGTGTGTGTGTGTGTGTGTGTGTGTGTGTGTGTGTGTGTGTATGTGTATGTGTGTGTGTATGTATGTGTGTGTGTGTATGTATGTATGTATGTGTGTGTGTGTGTGTGTGTGTATGTATGTGTATATATATGTGTGTATGTATGTATATATGTGTGTATGTATGTATGTATGTATGTATGTATGTATGTATGTGTGTATGTATGTATGTACTGTATGTGTGTGTGTGTAATGACTCTCTCTCTCTCTCTCTCTCTCTCTCTCTCTCTCTCTCTCTCTCTCTCTCTCTCTCTCTCTCTCTCTCTCTTTATTTTTCTCATCAATTCAATTGGTAGGTATTATTTTTCTGCTGTGGTATTGAATTACATTAAACATTAAACAGTGATTTAATATAACACAATACAATAGAAAAGCCAATTCAATAGAAATTTTTGTCATCAATATGTTTTGAATAAATTTTTTTTTGTTGATTATTTAACTATTTATATATATATATATATATATACTCTTTATGTTTGGTATATTTAAATTAATAATAAATATATTTAAAATAAGATAAGAATATATGATTTTTTTAGTACAAAAATAAATGACAAATAAACACCAATTTTCTAGTAATTATTAATACATTAATAACAACAATATTATTGCAACATTTTTTTACATTGAAATTTATTATTTTTATACATATATATATATAAAATGTATTTATATTTTTTATTTTATTTTCGTTTTGAATACAAAAATTAAATTATCAGAAA